>NW_026941551.1:0-132353 GCF_032062105.1 Saccostrea cuccullata
TTCAATATAACTGGGCACATTAGTAGACTACACTAACATACAGAATTTGGTGCATCGGTTCTAGTTTTTGATGTTCGATGTTGCCATGGTTACTAAAAATATAAATTTTTGTGAAATTCCCAAAATGCTACTCGTCCAATAGTTGTGGTCCGAGCTCAATACAATTTGGCACACAAGTAGAGTACACTAAGATAATTTATTGCTAGCTGTTGCAAAGTTTCAAATGCAAGTGCTACTTTTCCTTTGTTACAATCCAGTACAGCTACAGTCTCATCAAAAAAGGATGAAGCGCTGCATATTCTTTCTGAAATTATTTTTATGTAAGATTAATGGTAAAAGAAAATTTCAACACAGAACAGAAAGAGTAAAGATTTATCATCACATCATAAACTTTAAAATATGAGGTGTATATGAAAATAATATTTATAATATCATACCGATTAAAGTGTTAGAAAACATGATACAGAACTAAGTTAGAATATCGCATATTGTATGTGGTTATAAGATGAAACATGGAGACAGCGATAGTATTCAGGATCAAACGCCCATAGGACAGTACAAAACAGAAGCAGAGCATACATCGGCCTCCGAAATATCAGAGGTGGGATCAGGTGCCATGGAGGTTTGAGCATTCCTGCCGACCGGTCACACAAGTAGTATACTCCTTGTCATGATCGGGAAATGACAGAAAAATCCGTCGTCAATTCAGTGTATGATTAATGGACTAACACTAAGCATGAAACACGTCAGTCAGCATTTGACTCAATAATAAATTGAATTTGCGGACAGGATCATTGTATTGACCATTGAACTAAAGAAATGATGATTTTAAACGAGACTGCTGATATTTTTGTAAGTCCATAATATACCTCGTTTCAGAAATTGTCCATACGTAAAGCATGTTCTTGCGTATCGAGTCAACTGAGGTATATAAACTTCGTATGCAGATAATGAAAGTATACTGCTGCATAAGTAATGGAAGTTGACGACTGAAAAAAGTAATCACGTTTATCATATAGCTTGGTTGTTCGATCACCGTTAACGTTTTTTTGAAGGAAAATATTTTTCGTGCCAGCAGGTACAACGACCTCGGTTTTTACGGTCCCATCCTAAGGACCGGTCTCCGCGTCATACAGTGGGATTCGAACCGGCGGCATAAGGTTAAACACAATTCGCGACTCGAATGCAGATGCTCTAACCACTGCGCCACGCGGGCGACTTCATCGCATGCAATTAGCTGAATGTTTGTAATTTAACGTCTCTGTCGAGGATAAATAAATAGAGACACCACCACCTGCCGGTGGGGAGCAAATTTTGTTATTGTACTACCTCAGCAAGTTTCTGTTACTCCTCAGGTGAGATCTGTGTCAACCATACACAATTACCAATGAAAAAGAACCAACTTGACCTATCGATAATGCAAATTCAAAATTCGTGTTAATTTAAAAATTGTAATTCAAATACACCATTATTTATTAATTGCAACTTCTTATTTCACCAAATAACTCCCAGACTAAATATAAACACTAGTATGATTTTTTTAGCGAAGTAGCCTGGTATTTTTTTTATTCAATGTTTGAAAATGAAAGTAAGTTTTCCTTTTTTTCCGATCCCAATTTTTTTTTTACATCGCAGGTTCGAATTCCACTTTGGGACATTGAGACCGGTCCTGCGGATAAAACCGTATAAACTGAGGTACCGTGTAGCAGTAGGTGATGGCTCGAAAAAGATATCTAACTGCTCAGTTGCCATTAGTGCCGAGCATAGGACAAAAATTTGCAAAGGGGTGGCGTCTCCATAGGAGTGAAAATTAATTAAATTCTCGAGAGGGACGTTTAACAACAAACGATTAATCCCAATGTTGTTTTGGCCCAGAAACAATTCCGGATTGATATACTTAAAAAGGAACACTCATTGTCTCCGTGTAGAATCTCGTTATACTCGTACTAGTATACTTCTTCAAGCAAGATAATAATTATAGTATTAAATTAAGGCGGCGAATTTGCCACAAGTAACGGGGGGGGGGGGGGGGCGAGAAATCGCCATTTGTTGACTACTTTAATCTTTGCAAGTTTGCACATAAAGGTGAGAAATCATCAGAAAGGGACAATCCATGACGTAAGTAAAAACCAAGTCTTTACTTTCCTACTCTAAGTGAGCCTTTCATACTAAAATGAAGCACAGTAATATAATAGACCAAATTTGGCATTTCAGGAAAAGTTATCTTTGTAAGTTATTTTAAACCCCAAATTTAAGCGCAAGATATTTAGATGAGGATGTAAACTTAAATACAGATTCAGCTAAAGCACATTCGAAACAATTATTATTAAGCTAATACTAGCATCTATTTGCTTATATACAAAATAGATGCCTTTATTTTACGAGAGAAGTATTTTGTTTGAGTCGGGCTCGGCCTGACTACAGAGGTATATAAAGACTCGGGTTTGTCCTTCACCTTCCTTCCTGCTGAAACGTTCAAAAGGTATAGACGTTAAATTTTGTTGCTGGTAAATTTAAATAATTTTTCTAGTAAATCTCAAATAATTGTTTAATTCTCTTTCTTACTTTTTAATTTACAACAAATTTAAGCAAGATTTTCTAGGTTTATCTAAAAAAATACAATGGATGACACTGGATTGTAAATTTGCATGTGGCAGACGACACGTGCGTTATCTCTTCATCACGTACAGAATCAGTCAATTTATAATTATCGTATGCAAATTTAATTTCTTTTTTGCATTGTCGGCGGTCTTTGTTTATAATTTACAGAGAAAATTAAATGATGTGGCTTTTTAATTTTTTATAAATGTATATCGAGACGCGCGCACGTGACGTACATACCTGTGTTATAATTGTTCGGCATTAACTTATATTCTAATTTTTGTTATATGTTTCATACTGTAATTCATCAACGACGGAGAAAAAATGCCACCCAAAAAAAGGAGAGCCAGCAAAAAGCCACCCAGTGCGAGTACAAGCGGGGAACCGACTGGGGAGGCCCAAACAGGTGAAGAGGGCACTGTGGCCACACATTTGGATCTGCAAGTGGACACACACAGGCGTCCCAGTTCCAAAAGAAAGAGAGCAGAAGCTGCTCTTTCATCACCTGAATCCAATCCTGCTTTACCAGGTATATCTGTGCCCACCCCCTTTGAATTGCCAAATTCAGTTCAATCAGTATTTTCACCTCTAGCGAGCATTGTCTCAAGTAGCATAAGAACCAAAATAGTCAATTCTACTTACATTGATATTGCAGTGCTCTTAGCTAGATAACACTTCAATAAGTGAGACAATGGAGAAGAAAATTTATTTTAATGATAAGGGGGAACTGATAACCAGGGAAAGCTCCCAAACTAAAGTTAAAATAACCTCAATAGAGAAATGGACAGACGCATTTATCATTTATGCAAGCATTTACTCAGCATCCCACCCAGATACTGTTCAAGATCTCTTTAAGTATCTGCACGACATTAGGCTTGGGGCTTCCCGGGGGGGCAGTTATATGGGATGGAAGACATACGATGAGCAATTTAGGCTCCGTCGTAGCCTGGACCCTGCGAGGTCATGGGGCAATATTGATTCTGAACTATGGCTTATGTACATGTCACCTGTAAGTTCACCTTCTGCGGTGGGAGGAACTAATTCTAGACAAACGGGGCACAACAAATGTTACAATTTTAATTACCAGGGCATTTGTACTAAAGCTCAATGCATTTACATGCACTGCTGTTTAAAATGCGGTGGGCCACACCCATTCTCTACTTGTCCAGGAGGCAATAATTACATGGGTCAAGCTAAACAAACTTATTCTCCAAATGTAAGAAGCAGTTTAAGGTTGCCTCAGGGTCCTAACAATTTTCGCCCTCGAACACCAAACAACTCTCAATACACGCGACCCCTCAGACCACAAACAAATCTGGGAACTAGGAAAAACCCCAATTAAAGTAGGCAGACTTAAGGAACATTTGAAAGATTACCCTGATAAAAAGGTTGTAGAATTTTTAGAGGAAGGATTTACAAAAGGTTTTAAAATTTGCTATAAAGGTCCTAGAATCCATGTTTTATGCAAAAATTTGTCTTCGGCAACAGAATATCATGATCAGCTTTTAGAAAAAATCAACAAAGAAATAAGTCTAGGTAGAATTTTGGGTCCTTTTATTGAATTACCCATAGCAAACTTGCATTTATCTCCAGTAGGTGTTGTCCCCAAATCTGATGGGGGTTGGAGGATGATATCCCACCTCTCTTACCCTGAGTTAAGTGGTATTAACTATTTTATCGATCCTGAGCTCTGCTCAGTACAATATTCTTCATTTGATGGAGTAATAGACATGATTGCTAGGTTGGGAAGGGGGGCGTTATTAGGGAAAGTTGATGTCAAGAGTGCCTTTAGGTTGATACCCATTTACCCAGGAGATTTTGATTTGCTTGGTTTTTCGCTAGATGGATTGTACTATATAGATAAATGTTTACCTATGGGGTGTAGCATTAGCTGTAAAATTTGGGAAACTTTTGCCACGTTTTTACATTGGCTGACAGGGTACAAATCGGGACTTAAAACTTTGGATCATTATCTGGATGATTTTATTTTTGCAGGGAGAAAAGAAACTCATGAATGTGATCTTCTTATGTCTCAATTTATATCATTAGCCTTTGACATTGGGGTTCCGTTAGCTGATGAAAAAACCACAGGGCCTACTACAAAGTTAACATATCTGGGTTTTGTAATTGATACAGTAGAAATGACTATTAAAATACCCCAAGATAAAGTTGATGCTTTATTACAAACTATTGAAGATTTTCTTGTTAGGCGAAAAGTGACTCTTAAGGAATTGCAATCATTAGTGGGAACTCTTAATTTTTTTTGTAAAGCAATAAGATCTAGTAGGGCTTTTATTCGTAGATTTTATGACGCAATGTCTGGGGGTTGTAAGCCATTCCATCACATCAGATTAACTTTAGATATGAAAAGTGACTTAAAAATTTGGGAGATTTTCCTGAAGCACTTTAACGGGGTAACATACTTCTCAGATACGGATTGGCAGGATTCTAATATCTTAGAATTTTACACCGATAGTGCGGGTTCTAATGCTCTAGGATGTGGGGCTTATTTTCAAGGTAGTTGGTTTTTTCTTCCTTGGCCCAAACATTGGGAGAATCAGGAAATTATGAAGGATATTACATTTCTTGAGTTAATTCCAGTAGTGATAGCAATTGAAATTTGGGGGAATTTGCTAGTTAAGAAAAAGGTCTTATTTCATATTGACAATATAGCTCTAGTAAGTATAATCAATAAGCAAACATCTAAATCCAAGAGAATTATGGAGCTTGTTAGGCATTTTGTTCTGAAACTCATGGTAAATAATGTTGTTTTTAAAGCAAAACATATTTCTAGTATTGATAATAACATTGCGGACTCTATTTCTCGGAAACAGTGGCAGAGGTTCAAGGAATTGGCACCAGCAGCCAAGCCAAATCCAGAAGTCCCACCAGGGGAGTTAGTGAACATGATATACAATCTGAAATACACCGTTTACTTCAGGCATCAATTTCTACGAACACCAAGCTGTCATATCAGACAGGACTCGCATCATTTCACAAATTCAGGTCTACTTTTGACTTGGACGACATCTGGCCACCGTTACCTAGTCATGTGATTCAATACATTGCTTACTTGTCACGCTTAGGATACTCATCTTCAACAGCTAGATCTTATGTATCAGCAATAAGCTTTAACTGCAAAATTCAAAATTGTAATGATGTCACTAGGAATTTCATGGTTACAAAACTATTAGAAGGGATGAGGAGGCTTAACAAATCAGCTGATTCTAGACTTCCTATCACCCACACTTTACTTGATAGGATATTGCATATGTTACATTCAGTATGTTTCAATAGATATGTGACTTTGCTTTTTAAGGCAGCATATTCATTGGCTTTCTTTGCTTTTCTTAGAGTGGGAGAAATTTGTTTAACTGTAGGCAATGACAGTAATTCAATTTTGAAAATTTCAGATATTAAATTTGATCAAGATGAAGCAAATCTATTATTAGTCATTAAACAGTCTAAATCTGATCAAACAGGCAAGGGTGTTACAATATGTGTTGAAGGAGTAGGTGGCAATGTTTGTCCAATCAGATGCTTGAGAGAGTTCCTGTCTATAAGGCCCAAAGTCAAGGGAGCATTATTTTGTCATTTTGGTGGTGAACCACTGACTAGATCACAGTTCTCATCAGTTTTGGGCAAAGTGTTGAAGGTCTGTAAAGTGGAGGGCAATTACAAATCCCATTCTTTTCGCATAGGAGCGGCAACAGCTGCATTTGAATTAGGTTGTTCAGAGGATTCTATAATGGAGGCAGGTCGTTGGAAATCACAGGTTTACAAGTCTTACATTAGGTCTCCATTGGCAGGCTTAAGAAGAAAATAGAATTGTTGTTATTATTATATGTAATATGTAAATATGTAATATTATATACAGGTCTGAGTTGTTTAAGTGCTTACTACATAACCTTGCAATAGTTATTATACAACTGTCACTTTATTGTTAGTTAGAACTTATAAATTCATTAAGTTATCAACAGGTATAGTTTTTATGAGAACTTGGAAAGTTTTTTGTTTTGCAGCCCCCTTGCAAGTATGGTGTGTGGGTTCCTCCATTATAAAAAGAGCATTCTTTGAAGCCTTTAAAAGTCCCTCGGGGGCCAACCTTGCTTTAGAAAGAGTCGGATTAAATATATGGTGGCAGGGCTACTCTGGACTTAAATTTATTGAAGTAAAAAGAAAACTCTTGCACCTGAAGAATTTTGAAAATGATCCTAACTTTATTGTTTTACATTGTGGGGGCAATGACATTGGTACCAGAGCATATTCTTTATTTGAACTTATTAAAAAATTCCAGACAGATTTAGATGAAATTAAGGGTCACTTCCCCCAGACCATCCTTATATGGTCCCAAATCCTTCCCCGGGTTCAATGGCGATATTCAGAAGACTTAATGGCCATGGAAAATTATAGGAACCGTTTAAATAGGGCAGTAGCCAAATACATATTGAAACAAGGGGGCTGCTATCTGAAATATCCAGATTTGATCAAAAGATATCACTCAATTTTTGCTTCCTGATGGTGTACATTTAACAGAAGTAGGAAACTCCATTTTTCTTAATACAATTCAGGGAGGCCTTGAATACTTTGCTCTAAAAAGGGGTTGCGTGTATCCAGACAAGTCTGTAAGTACATAGAAAAAGTTTGGGGGGTCTAGGGCAGTATTGGCGTGGATCAGTTGGCTTGTGGCTTTCCCCCTTGTGTGGGGTGACTGCAAACTGTGCCAGTATGCAGCCATGTGGCATCTGCGCACACCAAGCCAACTGTTGACAATGTTTGTGTGAAACTTGTACTATACTCAACTGGACTGTGTTGATGTGTGAACCACAGTTAAGTGTAGTACTATGTGACAGTGATATTAAATGTGAACTTAAAAAATGCATATTTGATTTTGAAATCTATTTGAAATTTAAATTTTGAGATATTTGATATTTGAACTAATTTGAGTTTGAGATCTGATGATTGATATGTGAACTTGATATTTGAACTTTGACATTTGAACTTTGAACTTTGTTTGATGTGTGCTGACCCTCCGCGGTAAACCCGGGACGGTTAGTGTATACACAGATTGATTTGAATTGATGGGTTTGCCCAATTGAAATGGCATCCCAAATTGTTTGTGAATTATTATGCCACGACCAATACTCGCCATAACATTAAATATAAAAAACAACATTTGGTGTTGTATTCTTATCTCTGTATAAATAATAGCATCTATTTGCTTATATACAAAATAGATGCCTTTATTTTACGAGAGAAGTATTTTGTTTGAGTCGGGCTCGGCCTGACTACAGAGGTATATAAAGACTTGGGTTTGTCCTTCACCTTCCTTCCTGCTGAACCATTCAAAAGGTATAGACGTTAAATTTTGTTGCTGGTAAATTTAAATAATTTTTCTAGTAAATCTCAAATACCCTCCCTCCCTCCACATCAGATATTAAGTTGTATGTTCAATTGTTATTAAAACAAAAAAGTTCTGGTGCTTGGGGTTTTTCTCCTCTTTTTCAGGATTTGGAGCATCAATTCCATTTGGACTTTGTTGGATACATGCGTCAGGAACCGTCGTGGCACTATCTTGGATTGATGACGATCTGCGCACACCAAGCCAACTGTTGACAATGTTTGTGTGAAACTTGTACTATACTCAACTGGACTGTGTTGATGTGTGAACCACAGTTAAGTGTAGTACTATGTGACAGTGATATTAAATGTGAACTTAAAAAATGCATATTTGATTTTGAGATCTATTTGAATTTTAAATTTTGAGATATTTGATATTTGAACTAATTTGAGTTTGAGATCTGATGATTGATATGTGAACTTGATATTTGAACTTTGACATTTGAACTTTGAACTTTGTTTGATGTGTGCTGACCCTCCGCGGTAAACCCGGGACGGTTAGTGTATACACAGATTGATTTGAATTGATGGGTTTGCCCAATTGAAATGGCATCCCAAATTGTTTGTGAATTATTATGCCACGACCAATACTCGCCATAACATTAAATATAAAAAACTAACATTTGGTGTTGTATTCTTATCTCTGTATAAATAATTATCTTATGGGATAAAATAGCATTGACAAATCTAAAAATAATCGTTACATTATGCAATGAAATTAACTCTTTTTTTCTCAGATGTTCTATACACAATGCTTCTCATCATTAACGAATTATTTCACTGATCCAATGAATAATAATTAAAATCCTGGAAGCACAATTTTGATCATATTGAAACCATGTCGCAGTAGGTGCTGGCACGAAAAAGACCCCTCTGTGATCATTGGTCCCGGGTTTTTAGAATACTTGCAACCCTTAACTGGCAAGTGATGGTAAAAGAACTTTCGAGAGGGTTTAACAAAAAACAAAACATTTGCTATATTTGTCTCTCCTGTTGCTAAAGCTATTAAGAGATACAAAATTTCCTAGCCAGGGAAAAAATGCGTTGCCGGATATAGTGAGTGCTAACTGTACATTATTTTACAGATCACGTAACCGAGTTAGATCGGAAATTGAGATCATCACAAAATGTCCGGTTTCAATATGGCACAGAAGTTTTCCTTCAAAGTATGTGTAATAAAACTACTGCAGTCAACAACACTTCTATTTAACATCAAACACAATGAGGTTAACTGCTTTTATGTTTGTGTATTTCCTGAAACATTTCTTAATAAAAGGTAAGGGATGAGTACTACGATGTTTTTATTCTAGCCTTTTGGGGGGAAATGAAACTTTTCTCCATCAAACTGTAAAGTATATGTATTTATTAAATTTGCTTATTCTCTCTCTCTCTCTCTCTCTCTGTGTTTGTGTGTGCAGAGATGATCTTGTATCGCATTTTTAATTTATTGTCAATTCCGTCTATTTCGGTTTAGTGTAGCTTTGAGAAAAATGACAATTTTTAAAAAATCATACTGTGATTGTATAAAATTATTAAACTAGTTTTTAGACAATATTTTCTTTATTAAGGGGTCGCCCGCGTGGCGCGGTGCTTAGGGCGTCTGCTCTAGCTGCAACAATGTAGCCCTCTTCGATTTTTTTTATCTGATGTTTTCTGGAGAGGGCTACAATTCCACAGCATCTCCGTAATGGTTCAAAATATTTTGTAAATACTGGCGACTGCAGGCAGAATAAATTGTTTTCACAATCAACTTACTTCTAATAAGACGAATTTTTTATTCACTGTCGACATCAAAGCTCGTTAAACGCGAAAACCATGTAAAATAAATCTGTGCATTTACTTCAGCAGCCATGACAGTTCACGCGTGACGTAGTGAGACTTGCGCTTGAAATTTAGAACAACTCGATAAAGCAAATGTCGATGTTTATAAATAATTGTGATGAATAGTAACACTAAACATCGATAAATAAAATCATTCCATGTTTCATTTTTTTGTAAACACCGATATTTAAGCTTAAAATAAGGTAATTCCAAAAAAATCCGCTCCCCATAGATCCTTAATCTCATTGGCTGTCCCGAAATAAAATCTGTCAAGGTCAGTAAACATGGCGGATAAATTTAAGTTGTGATGTTGACATACACGAAAAATACTGATATATGGATTGTTCTGTATATTTTTGGATCAATTTATGTCTGGGATAACTACATTTTGGAAGTCCAGGTAAGACACATAAATAAAATAGTCGTTTACTAACAAATCAAGCCGAAATCCGTGCGGGAGCGAATCGCTTCCGCTCTACACCATTACGGAGATCCTAAGGAGTTGTATCCCCCCCCCAAAAAAAAAGGAGAGGGCTACATTATTGCAGCTAGTCTGCTCTAGAGTCGCGGAGTAAGGAGTCAATCCTTACGTCGCGGGTGGGACGTGGAGACCGGTCCTTCGGATGAGACCGTATTAACCGAGGTCCCGTGTCGCAGTAGGTGCTGGCACGAAAAAGATCCCTCCCTGCTCAATGGCCCTGAGTACCGAGTATAGAACAAAATTTGCAGCTCTCCACCTGCAAGTGGTGGCGTCTCCATATAAGTGAAAAATTCTCGAGAGGGACGTTAAACAATACACAATCAATCAATCTTAATTAAGGGTCTTTCGGAGACCCGGGTATATACTTATCCCGCTTCAGACAAATTTGTAGATTGCTGATTGGATAACGGCTGATCACATGACGCCCCGAAATTTTCCGTATTACGTCTCCGTCGAGGAGTAATATGAAAATCGGGCACGCGATTCCGTTCGAAGCGTTGTTATTGTAAATAAAAATGGCGGTTAAGAAACAGTTTACGTAGGTAGTTTGTTAAATTTCTTGTAGTCTGGTCCTGATTTTTAAAAAGAAGGCTAGAAATAACTTCTAACGGCAAATAATTATTATTTGGTCCAGCATAGTTTTTAGCTCACCTGAGCCGAAGGCTCAAGTGAGCTTTTCTGATCAAAATTTGTCCGTCGTCTGTCGTTGTTGTTGTTGTCGTCGTTGTAAACTTTTCACATTTTCATCATCTCCTCAAGAACCACTGGGCCAATTTCAACCAAACTTGGCACAGAGTATCCTTGGGTGAAGGGGATTCAAGTTTGTTCAAATGAAGTGCCACGCCCTTTTGCAAGGGGAGATAATCATGAATTTGTTAAAAATTGATGGCATTTTTAAAAAATCTTCTTCTCCAGAACCGCTGGGCCAGGAAAGATGAAACTCAAGTGGAAGCATCCTCAGGTAGTGTAGATTCAAGTTTGTTCAAATTATGACCCACGAGGCAAGGGTGGGGCCAAAATGGCCGACCAAAGTTTTACATAGGAATATACAGGAAAAAACTTTAAAAATCTTCTTCTCCAGAACCACTGGGCCAGGAAAGATGAAACTCATGTGGAATCATCCTCAGGTAGTGTAGATTCAAGTTTGTTCATATCCTGACCCCCGGGGCAAGGGTGGGGCCAAAATGGCCGACCCTAGTTTTACATAGGAATATATAGGAAAAATCTTTAAAAATCTTCTTCTCCAGAACCACTGGGCCAGGAAAGATGAAACTCATGTGGAATCATCCTCAGGTAGTGTAGATTCAAGTTTGTTCATATCCTGACCCCCGGGGCAAGGGTGGGGCCAAAATGGCCGACCCAAGTTTTACATAGGAATATATAGGAAAAATCTTCTTCTCCAGAACCACTGGGCCAGGAAAGATGAAACTCATGTGGAATCATCCTCAGGTAGTGTAGATTCAAGTTTGTTCAAATCATGACCCCCGGGGCAAGGGTGGGGCCAAAATGGCCGACCCTTGTTATACATAGGGATATATAGGGAAACCTTTTAAAATCTTCTTTTCAAGTATTTCAAAGCTATGATTAGTGATATTTATATGGAATCATCCTTAGGTAGTGTAGATTCTAATTTGTTCAAATGATGAACGCCTAGAGGGGGGGGGGGGATAAATTCAAGCCCAATGTGCTCAGGTGAGCGCTGTGGCCCCTGGGCCTCTTGTTTAACCTATTTCGAGTATGCTGAATCCGAAAAAATATGCTGGCCTTCATGAAAATGGCGTTAAAGAGGTCAAAATGGCGATTCAAAATGGTGGACATCAAATTTTTCTAATTTTCTCTTGATCTCGTTCAAAATGGAGAAGTAATGAGTGAATATCTAACTGAGTATAATAAAACTATAAATATCATAATATGATGCTAACATTATTAGTAAAACTCAGAAAATTTAGTCGTTTCTACACTTAATTGAATTTTCTCTGATTTTTTGTCTATTGTATCTATATTCTTCTTTGTACAGGATTTTACATTTGCAAATATCCATACACTGCAGATTTGTATTTTTCCCTCTATATCTCACTTTTCTACAATTGAATGATAGTGCAGCTGTAAGTTAAAAGTCAAAATGGCGATTCAAAATGGCGGAAATTTATCCTTTTTAAAAATTATTTCTTATTGTCATTTACTTAGGAGAAAGGATTTGTGAATATCTTACTGAGCGTAGTACAACTGTGTAAAATGCCAACAGAACACTAATTTGATCACTTTAAATCGGAAAATTTAGTCGTTTAAATTTGAAATGTGCTAATTAGCTCAATATGGCATTTCAATTGACGTCTTATACGCTCGAATTTTGGAAAATACACAAACTGCATAATTCTGGTTCGTTTTGCAGAAAATAAATTACAGTTTGTTTTTAGCTCTACTGGTCAGAGACCAGAAGAGCTTATGCGATAGTAATGCGTCCGGCGTCCGTCCGTCTGTCTGTCTGTCTGTCTGTCCGTCTGTCTGTAAACAATTTTTCAAAACGCTACTCCTCCTACAATTTTAGTCTGATTTCAGTATTACTTGGCACACAAGTAGACTACACTAAGATACATAGAATAGTGCATCAGTTTTTAATTTCTATGAACGGTGTTGCCATGGTGACTAAAAATAGAATTTTCTGTGAAATTCCTTAAAAACGCTACTCCTTCTACAGTTTTGGTCTGATTTCAATATAACTTGGCACACAAGTAGACTACACTAAGATACAAAGAATAGTGCATCGGTTTTTGATTTCGATGAACGGTGTTGCCATGGTTACTAAAAATAGAATTTTCTGTGAAACTCCTGAAAAATGCTACTCTTTCTACACTTTTGGTCTGATTTCAATATAACATGGCACACAAGTAGACTACACTAAGATACATAGAATAGTGCATCGGTTTTTGATTTCGATGAACGGTGTTGCCATGGTTACTAAAAATAGAATTTTCTGTGAAATTCCTTTAAAACCCTACTCCTTCTACAGTTTTTTGATTACAATATAACTTGGCACACATGTAGACTACACTAAGATACATAGAATAGTGCATCGTTTTTTGATTTCGATGAATGGTGTTGCCATGGTTACTAAAAATAGAATTTTCTGTGAAATTCCTTTAAAATGCTACTCATTCTACAGTTTTGGTCTGATCTCAATTTAACTTGGCACACAAGTAGACTACACTAAGATACATAGAATAGTGCATCGGTTTTTGATTTCGATGAACTGTGTTACCATGGTTACTAAAAATAGAATTTTCTGTGAAATTCTTTCAAAACGCTACTCCTTCTACAGTTTTAGTTTGATTTCAAAATTAGTTGGCACACATGTAGACTACACAAAGATACATAAAATAGTGCAATGGTTTTTGATAAGTACAAACCAGTAGAGCTACAGTCTCGACAGAGACTTCTAGTTTTATTCATGAAATAATGTTCAAATATGCAATGAAGTTGGAACGTGTTTCCCCCGCCCGCCCCCCCTTTTTCCATTTTTATTTTCATTTTTTTTCTCTTCATTTTTAGCTCTACTGGTCAGAGACCAGAAGAGCTTATGCGATAGTAATGCGTCCGTCGTCCGTCCGTCTGTCTGTCTGTCTGTCCGTCTGTCTGTCTGTAAACAATTTTTCAAAATGCTACTCCTCCTACAGTTTTGGTCTGATTTCAATATAACTTGGCACACAAGCAGACTACACTAAGATACATAATTCTGTGTATCAGTTTTTGATTTCAATGAACGGTGTTGCCGTGGTTACTAAAAATAGAAATTTCTGTGAAATTCTTTCAAAATGCTACTCCTCCTACAGTTTTAGTCTGATTTCAATATAACTTGGCACACAAGTAGACTACACTAAGATACATAATTCTGTGTATCGGTTTTTGATTTCGATGAATGGTGTTGCCGAGGTTACTAAAAATAGAAATTTCTGTGAAATTCTTCCAAAATGCTACTCCTCCTACAGTTTTAGTCTGATTTCAGTATAACTTGGCACACAAGTAGACTACACTAAGATACATAATTCTGTATATCGGTTTTTGATTTCGATGAACAGTATTGCCGTGGTTACTAAAAATAGAAATTTCTGTGAAATTCTTTCAAAATGCTACTCCTCCTACAGTTTTAGTCTGATTTCAATATAACTTGGCACACAAGTAGACTACACTAAGATACATAATTCTGTGTATCGGTTTTTGAGTTCGATGAACAGTGTTGCCGTGGTTACTAAAAATAGAAATTTCTGTGAAATTCTTTCAAAATGCTACTCCAAATACAATTTTAGTCTGATTATAATATAAATGTGGCATGCAAGTAGACTGCACTAAGAACATCAAGAGACTTAATCAAGGATCATTATTCTATTTATTGCTGTTGAAAAGTTTCAATTTCCAACTGCTTAAGTACTTTTCTCTTCCTTTGCTATAAGTACAAACCAGTAGAGCTTCAGTCTCGACAGAGACTTCTGGTTTTTCTTTTTCTCCCATTTCATTGTCTTATGTATATCATATACTTATGCCTCTGACCTGAATGTATATATGCTGTAAATATTTTTCATTGTCCTCATGTACCATGTATTTTAAATGGTTTTGAGTGAATAAATGAACTTGAACTTGAAAATTTTTGTTAATGAAGTAGGATTTTTATAACACGGATTTTTGTTTAATTACTTCTATTGTTAAGATAAATTTTTGACGACAATTCCGAAGAAATTTTACCTTTTACCTGTCTCACCATGCTTCTTCATATAAAAAGTTAATAATATCATACAATAATTGCTGTTTTGAGGACAATATGAAAATCAAGCTACCCGAAGAGCAGTATCCCCCGAGCATTAAGTTGTTGGAAATTCTTGATCTATTTTTAGTCCAGTGTAGAAAAAAAAAAATGTTTATGTTCATGTGGAAGGTCTAGTGCAACATAAATTAGTATGATTTCTAAAATGATTGACCACGACCAATTATAGGGCTAGTAATTGTTACATCATATAAATCTGAATGTACTATAATATCCAAATATAAACATACAAATGTATATGTTAAGAATTATCAGTATAATATACCATAAATTTTCTTGATTGTCCAGCTCTGATTCTGTGTTCCTACATTTTTTTTTTGTTATTCTTAGTGAAAAATCCAACTGCATTCTCAAATATTTCATGCCGTGAACGGATAATTTTGTATTGAACAGTGTATATAAATTTAAAAAAAAAATGAAATGAAATTTACAAAATCTGAAAGAAGAAAATGTTTGTGTTCAATCCCCCCCCCCCCTCGATTCTTGATACAACCTTACACTATGATCAGACCTATCAAAGAAGTGTGGACCAAGGTGTTATGTAAAGTTCTTGAAGTGTTCAAGAAAATTTTGTTGTCAAGAGAAGTGTTGACTAGATCGAAATCAGGAGTGGCTTAGGCCTATTGGTGCGAAAGCTTGTAACTGATAGGAATCACGAGGAATCTGCAGGCGCTCTTAAATTGCATAATTTTACAACTTTTCTCACCAAAATATGCACACAATGTGATTTCAGATGATCAAGTTTGAGAATTTTCTTGCTAACAGAATGACGTTTCTACTCTAAAAGACAACACATCTATACGCGGTCACAAAACAAAGAGCTACATGTCTTGAATATCAGAGATTTTTTTTATACCCCCGCTTGAAAAGCGGGAGGGTATAGAGTAATCGGTATGTCCGTCTGTTACGCTTTGGGGTAACCATCTCTTATCCGCAACTCCTCTCATACCACTGAATGAAATTTGATGAAACTTTCACAGAATCTTTATTACATATTGCCAATGTGACCTCCTATTTTACCACGGGTACTTTTTGATCCGACACATATTTTGGGTTTCCCATAGCAAAACATGGACACTGTCATTATATTCAAATTGGAGACCGGGGTATCATTTAGTGAGCTAATTGTTCATAGTACTTCTAGTTCATTTTGCATATGGTTTTGGATAACAAAATAGACTTTTAACATTTGAACATAATTTAATTTTATTTGTATTCTCGCCTCTCATTGGTTGATTACCAAAAAGGAACGCATAACATTTTGTATAATCTGGTTTGGTATGGGGACACACCCCCTTGACGACCAGCTTAATCATCATATCCATGCAATCCCCTCATTTCCAGTCCTCGGAATCCATGGAAAATTCCAGATTTAATAAATGTACCTTCAACTTTAATCAATTACTCGTTCTTACCTCATGTAAACAAACATCATGGCTGCTATATCTATGAATCAGTCATTACCTCCCCTCGCTTCAAATCACTTCCGTTACTACGGTTGTATTATTGCGCGGTAAATTTGAACTTATAAAAAGCAACACAATTTTACATCAAAAGTTGTTTAATTATTTTAAAATTAAATTATAAGGAATGACTTTAATTCTTGGCCATATTATCGAGTATAATCTGGTTTGGGTCAGTTTACGCTTTTTTATAATCCGCTTCGCGGATTATAAAGCGTAAACTGACCCAAACCAGATTATACTCGATAATATGGCCAAGAATTAAAGTCATTCCTTAAATAAATGTTTTGTTCCTTGAGTGTTGGTTGATTGGTTGTATATTGTTTAACGCCGAGTCAGCAATTTTTCAGCCATGTTTCGGTGGACTATCAGTTTAAATAATCGGATTTTGAAGGATTTTGGTTTCTCTGGCGGCCCCTATGGGCTTACTCTTTTTTGAACTCCAGAGAAACGATCTTTTACATGCCAAGGGGGTTGTCATCCTTGACACGGGGCACCATTTTACTTGAGTGTTGAAAATACCAAAATTCCGAAGACAGACTGAAACATATAGCAAATAAAGCTGGAATAGAAGATGTTAGGGGATGATACTAAGTTCTTATAAGTGCTAAAAAGCTAGAACAAAGTGTTCAATGAAATCGGACAAGAATTTCTTCAGTTATATTTGATGATGTGCCGAGGGATGTTGAGGTAGAAATGCGAGTTGATAATGACAGGATTCAGGAGAGATTTTAGGTGGACGGGGGCTCAAAGGCTTTGGAACACGTACGGTCAAATACGAAGGGGGAAATTTGGAAAAACTCTTAAATCGCGTTTGTTTTAACTATTTGCAGAAAAAAATGAATCTTTTCAAGTATTTTTTGTTCATATATAATGGACTAATCGTTATACTATATATACTATATATATATATAAAACAAACTGTAATTTATTTTCTGCAAAACGAACCAGAATTATGCATTTTCTACGAAATTCGAGTGTATCAGACGTCATTTTGAATCGCCATTTTGAGCTAATTAACACATTTCAAATTTAAACGACTAAATTTTCCGATTAAAAGTGATCAAATTAGTGTTCTGTTGGCATTTTACACAGTTGTACTACGCTCAGTAAGATATTCACAAATCCTTTCTCCTATGTAAATGACATTAAGAAATAATTTTTAAAAGAGGATGAATTTCCGCCATTTTGACTTTTAACTTACAGCTGCACCATCATTCAATTGTAGAATAGTGAGATGCAGAGGAAAAAATACAAATCTGCAGTGTATGGATATTTTGAAATGTAAAATCCTGAACAAAGCGGAATATAGAAACAATAGACCAAAAAATCAAGAGAAAATTCGAATTAAGTATAGAAACGACTAAATTTTCTGAGCTTAACTAATAATGTTAGCATCATATTATAATTTTTATAGTTTTATTACACTCAGTTAGATATTCACTCATTACTTCTCCATTTTGAACGAGATCAAGAGAAAATTAGAAAAATTTGATGTCCGCCATTTTGAATCGCCATTTTGACCTCTTTAACGCCATTTTCATGAAGGCCAGCATATTTTTTCGGATTCAGCATACTCGAAATAGGCTAAAGATCTATGCTGGACCAAATAATAATTATCGGTTTTTGATTTCAATGAACGGTATTGCCATGGTTACTTAAAATAGAAATTTCTATGAAATTCTTTAAATATGCTACTCCTACAGTTTTGGTTCGATTTCAATATAACTTGGCACACACGTAGACTACACTAAGATACATATTTCTGTGCATCGGTTTTTGACTTCGATGAATGGTGTTGCCATAATTACTAAAAATAGAAATTTCTGTGAAATTCTTTCAAAATGCTACTCCTCCTACATTTTTGGTCTGATTTCAATATAACTTGGCACACAAGTAGACTACACTAAGATACATAATTCTATGCATAGGTTTTTAATTTCGGTGAATGGTGTTGCCATGGTTACTAAAAATAGAAATTTCTGTGAAATTCTTTCAAAGTGCTACTCCTCCTACAGTTTTGGTCCGATTTCAGTATAACTTGGCACACAAGTAGACTATACTAAGATACATAATTCTATGCATCGGTTATTATTTTGATTAGTGGCAAGAATAATTTTTCTATTTATTGCTGTTTTAAAGTTTCAAGTCCCAACTGCTATTTTTCTCTTCCTTTATTTTAAGTATAAACCAGTAGAGCTACAGTCTCGACAGAGACTTCTGGTTTTCAGTGAAGGACTTCTTTAAGACTGTATTGTAGATTTAATGAGATTTTCCTCAATTACAGCTGAAGTAGAAATATTTATGAAGAGACCGATACTGTTTGGTAAGGATAGTATGACTGTATACTGCGAGCCACAAGAGGATTCAAAGAAGGTGATAGACAGTATCGAAATGATTAGAGTATACGTGGAACACGACGGAGGAAAACTAGGAACAACAGCATCAAAATTATCAAGAATCGTCAAAAGCACAGAGTTTGGAAGTGCAGAAATTCAAATGGGCCCTGCAAAGACAGGGAGATACAATATTACAGGTAAATATAATAATATGTTAAGGAAGTTGGTTCCTGTCATCAAAAGTGACAAGTATATTTTTAGAATCTACACACCACAGCTAGATTAATAAAAATCAAAACAAAAATGGGGTCGGTGCATTTCGTAAGTTCTATGGTCGATACAATGACCTTGTCAGCAAATACAATTTATCATCGAGTCAAATGCTGACGGACGTTTTTCATACCAATTGTTAGTCCATTATTTATACACTGAATTGACGACGGATGTTTCCGTTATTTCCTAATCATGACAATGAGCACACGGCGGGTGTGACCGGCAGGGGATGCTCACTCCTCCATGGCACCTGATCCCACCTCTGATGTTTTGGGGGTCCGTGTTTGCTCTGCTCTTATTTTGTATTGTTTTATGGACTTTGAGATTGAATACTGTTCGTTATCTGCATATCCTTCTCTTAGTACTACGTACGGAGCAATGAATATTACGTTTTTGCATTGTAATTTTTTCCTTTAATATTTTTTATCCAAAGTTCATAACAAATCATTACTATACACTTGAATTAGCAATTGCTAAGTTTGGTTACTTAATACCCATAGGCAGGGTAGGGGAAAAATGCATTTCAACAAATCAGTTATGTTCAGCAATAATCAGCAATGCCCCTACGTACCACACATGAACCCCTACCCTAGGTCCACACATTTCACAATTTTTGAAAAGGCACATTTGTTTATCAAAAATGTTTGATTAATACCAAGGAGCAGATTTCAAACAATCCATTTTCAGTATATAAGTATACTCACCCCCCTTCTATGGTACCCCTGACCCAGGGGCCTAGAAATTTACGATTCTGGAAGAGCCTTGCTCATTATAACTATACTAGTAGTTCATATGCTTATTACCCAGGAGCAGAGAAGATTTTCAAATATTAATGAATTTTCACTATATAATCAATAGAGCCCCGCCCTTACACCAGAACCCCTGACCCTGGAGCCATAAAATTCACAATTTTGGTAGAAGCTCTCTTGCTCGTCATAACTATGTACTTAGTTGGTTTACTTTATACCCACGAGCAGAGAAAAAGATTTTCAAAGAATTATTCACTACATAATCAATAGAGCCCCACCCTTACACCAGAACCCCTGACCCTGGAGCCATAAAATTCACAATTTTGGTAGAAGCAATCTAGCTCATCATAACTATGTATTTAGTGTATTTAATACTTAGGGGCAGAGAATATTTTAAAAAAAAATAATTGCATTTTCATTATATAATCAGTAGAGCCCCGCCCTAACACCAGAACCCCTGACCCTGGGGCCATAAAATTCTCAATTTTGATAGAGGCACTCTTGCTCATCATAACTATGTACTTCGTTGGTTTATTTAATATCTAGGAGCAGAGTAGAAGATTTTCAAAGAAATAATGCATTTTCACTATATAATCTTTATAGCCCCGCCTTATCACTAAGACCCCTGACCCTTGGGCCATGACGTTCATAATTTTGGTAGAGGACTCAATGCCATTCATGTCAACAGTTTGACTGCTTGATGTCCAGAAGTAGAGAAGAAGATTTTTAAAGATTGCATTAATTTTAGTGGTTTTGGTCCCACCCCTCAGACCCCAGGCCCGGGGGACGGGGACCATAAAATTCACAATTGTTTCCATACACCTATAGATGCTGTATACCAAATTTGGTTGAAACTGGTTCAGTGGTTTCAGAGAAGAAGCTGAAAATGTTCAAATGTTAACACACGACGAACGACGACGGGTGAAAACAGATAGAAATCTAAGTGCTTCAGGTGACCTTAAATTAACGGGTTTTAATTCAAGATTATTACATTTAAAATAAATCGTGTTTTTTTTTCCAGGTAATATCAGTATGGTTGAAAAAGCATATCTCGGTGTGTATGTAAAAAGTGAGGACGTTTTGTGTTCCGATAGTAGATTGTTTCGCTGTGAAATGAGTTTTACTTTAAAGAATGGTACGGAAGCAACTGTGTACAAGGATGGGTCGACATGTGTACAAGGTAAAAAAAAAACTTTACTTTAAGATTTTTGCTCCTCTTTAAATTGACATCAGTAATTAATTTATCCTTTCAAGGAGCGTATTTTCGGAGACTCTGATAATATGTTTCAGGACTTTTTAGCTCACCTGAGCCGAAGGCTCAAGTGAGCTTTTCTGATCACATTTTGTCCGTTGTACGTCCGTCCGTCTCTAAACTTCTCACATTCTCGACTTCATCTCAAGAACCACTGGGCTAATTTTAACTAAACTTGGTACAAAGCATCCTTGGGTGATGGGGAGTTGAAATTGTTAAATTAAAGGGCCAATTTTTGCTCCAAGGGGAGATAACCAAGAAAAGAAAAAAAATGGGTGGGGTCATAAAAAATCTTCTCAAGAACCAGTAAGCCAGGAAAGCTGAAACTTCTGTGGAAGCATCCTGGGGTAGTGTAGATTCTAAATTGTTAAAATCATGACCCCTGGGGTAAGATAGAGCCACAATAGGTAATCCAATTTTAAGATAGAAATAAATAGGAAAAATCTTCTTCTCAAGAACCAGTGGACCAGAAAAGCTGAAACTTATGTGGAAGCATCCTGGGGTAGTGTAGATTCTAAATTATAAAAGTCATGATCCCAGAGGATAGGGCAGGGCCACCGTAGAAAATCCAAGTTTTACATAGAACTATATAGGAAAAATCTTTAAAAATCTTCTTCTCAAGAACCACTGGGTCTTCAAAGCTGACACTTATGTGGTAGTATTCTGGGAAAGTATAGATTCTAAATTGTTCAGATCATGACTGGAACTGGTAGGGCGGGGCCATAATAGGGAATCTTAGTTTAATATAGTAATATATAGGAAAAATCTTCTCAAGAACCTTGGGCCAGGAAAGCTGAAATTTATGTAAGCACCCTAGGGTAGTGTAAATTCTAAATAATTAGGGGGCAATAGAGGGTAAATCCTGAAAAGAACTGCATCACCAAAGTTACTCAGGTGAGCGATGTGGCTCATGGGCCTCTTGTTTTTATAAATTAGCTATATAACTTAAATTGATTATGCAGGGCCATGCAATGAATGCAATTTTGGGATCCAGAATTTGGAAATAAGCAGTACCATGGCCAATGAAGATAAAATGATGATAAGTAAGCTTCGAATAATGTTTTAATGTTTATGAAATAATTTTGCTACAAAATTGAATTTTTGCATTTACACTTTTAAAATATAAAGAACCTACTATGATATTTTGATTTTAGATTACCTGTTACCGGTCGGCGGTGTTCTTGCTTTGTTTGGAACTGTGTCATTAGTAGTAGGCATTGTTCTGACAATAAAATCTGTATCACGACGAAGTAAGTACGCCATACAAACCTAATTCAGGGATATAAATGACAAATCTTAAATCTTGAGATATTTTTAAATGACTTTAATCCTGTTTTTTTGTTTGTTTGCATTTTTAGGGAAGGAAAAAGGGTATGAATTAAAAACTTACAGGCTTTATATATGTAACTAAAGTCATAAACCTCCACAATAGATTTCATATAGAAATATTGATTTGATGTTTACTTTAAAATGCCTATAAAATAAATAATAATGTTTGCAAATTTATCTGCAAAATTGCTCTTCTGCAGAACTGATCCAAAAATACCGACCTCTATCGTAGACGCCCCGGGTCACTATGCTGAACCAGGTATGAATTATACACGATCAGAGTAAAGTACTCACATGGAAATAACGTTGGTTGGGTATTTGATCAAACTTGTTCTTCTTCCTTAACGAACTTTGTACCAAACCTTTGTTACCATTATAAAAAAAGATGTAAGAAGTGAGATACAAAAAAAATTGTACTCGAGAATAATTTGCTTTTATCATGCATGTTAATGTAATTTTTTTATCCGAAATCTAATATTTTCTATCTCGCATACACAAATACCGCTACTCACATTTTGTGGCAAATATGAATTATATATTAACACAGGCCTAGGCATCTGTGTCGACTCATGTTATTCCTTGTTGCATAATATAATTGACATTACGAGATTCAAATTGCACTTATCATGAACTTTAGGCCCGGCGAAAATCAACAATCCATTTCAATAAGAACACAATTAAAATCAATATAAATTATTTTTAAAAAATTGTTTTCTTCATTTTTTTTTCAGATGATTTTAACAGGTAAGAATGTTATTTATCGCAAACAAATGACAAAAGTCTTTCCTGCTCCATTGCTAAAAAGTTAGATCATCCATGTTAATGTTGAGTTGTTTGTCAGGTTTTTTTTTTCATGTTATATGTGCCTATAAATTAAATCATTTCACATGTTAAGCAAAACTATATCTTACTTTTTTTCGATATTAGGACCATTGTTTCCTGAAAAGTGGAACTTAATTCATTTTTAGGGCCAAACTTTGTAATGATGATCTTCAATTTAAAGGAGTTTTCAGTAGACACAGAATGTCCTCCAACTGAACTCTTTGATAGAATGAAATTATACAGGCAAAGATCAATTGCTTTATGTCATGGTTTACTATAGGAAGATGTCTAAAAGATTTAGACTTGGTATCTTAAACGCATATTAAAAATATTCTGTATAAACTTTCTTTTACAAAACCTATGATGACAGAAACAAAATATTGAAAAGTATTGATTTTTTAAAATTTATCTTTACAAAGTGATATAATCATAGCCCATGTGTCTTTTTAACTAATGGGTTTTTCAAACAATCAATTCATTACTGCTCTTCCATTGCAAATATTGAAATTGTAAAATTGTAAATCTTGTATTTGAAAAAAAAGAGTCCGGATTGAAAGAACAAAAATGTACTAAAAATTTGAATTAGAATTTTGTTATAAAGATGTTTTGTTTTTATTCCAACATTATTCAAGTGTTAAAATACATCACATGCACCGATAATCATATTCCTTTAAAGAAGCAGCTATTGCTTACATGTGAGAAAAGTTTAAAGAATATGTACATGTATGATTGACAGAAGGACGAAAAATATCAAACCCCTTTTACTAATAAATTTATGCATCGTATGTAAAGAGTAATTGCTAAATACAATTATATAGTTAATTTCACATTAAAAATAACAACCTGAATCCTTAAAATAGGATATAACTTAGTACTATGGACATAAAATATGCATGATAAAAAACTGAACAATTCTGTTTCCATCCATGTAAATCCTTGTACAAGTTTAAAATATTGCCATTTTATCGCTTAATATCTATAAACAAATTACTTTTTTTTTTATTTTACGACTGTATTCATGGCAAATGAGACCCATACTATATGTATTTGATGTTGAGCAAAGTTTCATCGACATTGATTCCATGCCTGCTAAAAGAAGTTTATTAAATAATTGCAGAAAAAAATATGCATCATTTTTTTCTTCATAATTTTTTCATTTTTTGACAGTTTACTAATTCAATTTTTATTTGCAGATTGAGTAGAGGATACATGACAACAATGCAAAAAACAAAAGATGAGAATGTGTATTCCATTCTGAAGTGACAAAATCGGGGGCTACTGTTAAATAATATTGAAAGATGTGAAGAAAAGGATAAACAGAATTACAAGAAAAATATATAAACACACAAAAAAAAATTATAGTTGTTCAGCTAGTTTGGTAATTGTTTATTAGTTGTTCTGGATATGTATAAAATTTAATGTATTTATTGATTACAGTTGTTACAATGTTTATCTTCCTACTCCATTTTCGTAAGAAAGCAGTAGACTGGGAATAAAAATGTACAACTTCTGAGTTATAAAGTAGTCTCTTGTTATACAGAAATTTGACTAATGTAATAATACAAGAGGTCATATAAATAATCATGAGGGTATTATTTTAGACTTTGTCTCTGATAAGGAAATATTGGAAATCTTAGATATTATTTATGATCTTCATTTGACAAGCACCGATGATATGCTCATAAAATTAGCAGATAAGAATGCCAGAGCCTTTTAGGTATTGTTTTTATTGTCATTCGGACACGGTTTAGTGGCGGTCGCGCATGATCAATCTTACTGATGGACACTGTCTGTCTAGTAATTTTTCTATCAAAGCAAAAGATGCCGATCTGAAACATGTATTTGAAGAAAAAGGCACCTTGAATTTCATGACAGCTATGCTGGTAAACAGATAATTATTGCCGTGTCTGCTTCTGATGTTAGAAAGTATGACGAAACGGAACCAGACTTTGTTTTTGGTTTTCCTATGTGCAGCCGACGTCGGTGAGTCTGTATCCTTATGAACTATCCTTACACTTTGTAAATTTTAACACATTCATACTTAAAAACAATGCATTTTGTTTTGTCACTTCTAGCGTGAATAGCAGTGTGCTTCCAGCGCTGATCACTAAAAATTCTTCTTAATTGCATGATGGCCACTTTTGAATGCTTATATTTACTTTTGAAATTATACAATTAATCACTAGAACCAGTTGATACGAAAGTTAATAACGATATTTTCAAAATTTGTATTATATTTCAACTATCTGTTTCAACTATCTGTTTATTACTTATCAAATTTGTTAAATATAATGGATAAATACTTGCAAATGAAGTCAATTAGAAGTTTTTCAAGAGAAAGAATGCAAAATTTCGTAAATATTAATTTTAAAATTGACAAGAAGAGTGTCAAATATATATTATCATATTTTATGTTAATGCACTTCATTTTTCATTATTTTAAAATAAATTTCATCCTTAAGCTCTGCAGGGAGTGGACATAATTGCACCAGGGGTCATAGTTCTACAGAGAAGCGGACTGGAAATAATGTGCCGACCATCTAAGGATAAGGATGATATAGAAAAAGTAACAAACATTATCCTTTTGAGCAACAAAGTGGCGCCATTCACTAGCAGTGTGTCACAGATTGCCCGCGCCGTTACCAAGAACAAAAACGATACATTGCTTAATTTGTACTGGACCGATAGGCGATACCAATTGACAGGTAGGGGTTATTGTCATTTCCGTTATTCGTGCTAAGAAAAGATTCCAAATATAAAAAAATATTTTTATTTGATGCGATAATATATTTATTTCATTATTGTATATTGAATCGAACTTTAAGAGATCTTGCTTGAGATAAAAAATGTTATTACTGGATTGGTATACGAGTATATTTTTCGATTTATGATGGAAATGGTGTAACTTTAGAAATGTCTAATTCCAAAATGAACTATTAAACTCATTGTAGCTTTTTTTAAATTGTTTATCCTGCTCACGTGAAGTCATTTCCCTAATTTATGTATTTTATAAATTATAATATTTTCTTGGTTTCCACTCAAATTTTGTAAGAAATATACTTTTAAGATAAAAAAATATATATTGTTTATCTAATCTACGGAAATAAAATTTTGCTTGTAACAAATGGTATTACATGTAATTTCATACCAAAATTGATAAGTAATCACTCTTGCATTTTGTGAAATGGTCACTTCTTAAGGTAACAATCTGGAAACTATTATTTTATCTTATTTATATGCATTAACGAGTAAACCTTTTGAATCCCCCAAACCCTTGTGTGATCAACTTATTTTTCAATAGATTGCTTCGTCTTAAATATTTACACAGAGCAGGCTGTTTGCAATTAACAGGGAGACATAAACTCCATATGCAGGTAATCACGTATACTGCTTCACAAATCGAAAAGAAACGTTTAACTTATCATGCTACCATAAAGGTTTGTTATAAGGTTATATTTAATGTATTTTTTCTAGTTAAATAACCACTTATGAAAGATTCATGTCAACATCTCCGGTACTTTTTAGTTCTAGTTCACTGCGATAAATCGAGTTGATATACGAATATAAAAGTAACTGTTTTTAATATCATATCTTCGTCAGTATATCTAAATATCAAGTTAAGAGTCACTGCAAGTTTTTTTTCTCTTCTTATGAATAATTTTTTGAAAAAAAAATCTGCTTTAAATGACACAAAAATAGATCTGCTTATAATGGGGCTCAATTTTTTAACCAACAAGAATTTCTACAGATTTTTGGACATGATCTCCAAAAACTACATAAAGTTTGTCAATAAGAAACTCAAGCATTTTTTTAATTTTTACTTTTAAAGTTTTTTTTTGCGAATTTTAATCATTTTTTTTAAACGAAAGACCCACAACTCAGATCAGAACGGCTCTTTGTTCTAATCATATCACCTGTATTATTATAATAATTCAAAATAAACATAAACCTCTCAGAGATTTTCAAATAATGTGCACGTGTATAAATTTATTTTTTATTTCTTAAAATACGATAGCGCAATACGACATTAATATTAGATATACGCCTACAAGCATAATTTATTATGCTTTATACTTGATTTGATTAATAGGTAAAACTGGAAATCCCCACACTGCCTACTTAAGACTAGCGGTCAGTAGAGCAGAGGTGTCATGTGAGGATTCAGCCAGGTATAGATGTCAAATGGAGGCTATAATGGCGGACGGAAGTGTAAAAACTTACATGAAAGATACACAAATATCCATATCAGGTTAGACTTAACCACAATGTGTTCAAATCTCAGGCTGAATGATAAATGATATGAAAGCGTTCAAGACTGACAGAACGATCTTGTACTTTCTATATTGCAATTATAATAAATAAAAACGTGGATTAAAAAAATAATCTCATTTATAATTTTTTCTAGAATGTCGATTTCATCTTATTTCAATATATAATGATTCGTATGACAAATGACACTATAAAGTTTGTTATACTCGATATAAAGAACAAACAAATATACAATTTTTACTATCTTCCGATCTGCTTTCAAAGCAAAATATTCTCGTTTAAAAACCATTTCAGCTACCGAAACTTTAATATACGACAGCATGAAAGTATATCCACGGAGTCACAGCACGACTCCCTACGGACAGTACCCACTAAACACAGAACTGACCCTGTCTTGTGCAGCTCTTGTTGAAAGTGAAAGTAAAGATTTGACCTGGTGTATCTATAGAGGTTACTCAACGAAAGTTGAAGAGTATGACGCCGTGAAAAGGACTCGAGTGAAAATGAACAAACCTTGTGCATACCATTTATTAAGTGAAATACAATATGTGCTGAATCGGAGTAATGTCTTTACATGGATTATCTGCAAATTTGGACCTTGCAAAACCTTAACTGACAAATCCAATGTCTTTTCTGTTTTTACATGTAAGTAAATGTTTATGAAATCTGATCTTTTATAATTGCTGATTTTTTTTTTTTTTTTATGTGTTTGGCAAAATGTACGTTCAATTTCGCAGACAAAATTACCCGTGGTAACCATTTTTTTTTAAAACATTCTAGAAATGTTGCAGTTCCAATTAGAGCCTTAAACATTTCTGAGATGTTGGTTGCAAATATAATTATTGTCATTTTATATATTTGTAGATTCACAAGGATATCGAAATATATCAGATAGTGAAATACTTTTATCAACTGTTTTACCATCTAGTAAGTAAACGGTATTTATCCAAAAAAGTACATGAATTGATTTTATAAATAATCGATGGCTGTTGAACTTAATCTGTTTATGAGTGTATGTGGTAAATTTTATTGAATTTTCAGTAAGTGAAAATCTCTTCTACTTCACGTTATTCTATATTTTATTGATCTTAATTAATTAAACTCTCGTAAGAAATGTAATGTGTCTGCGAAGTTTGTCATATTCCTTTTTGTATAATTGATATCAAATGTTGTAAAGAAAATAAAATTCTAGGAATATCATGTATTCTCCTGAAAGTATCACTGCTCCTTTTAATTTGAAAATATTATGATAAAAACAAATTCTTGTTTGCTTTCTTTAATCTTTTTTTGTTTTTGATTTGCAGATATTGAGTCATCATCGAACGCAGCTAAGGTGATATCTGTAATTTCTATTGTACTGGTTTTATTACTGATATTTCTTGTTATGACTGCTCTCTGGATCTATAAATTCAGGATTTCTAAAGGACAAAAGATAACCCTTAAAAACTGGAGAAGTATGAAATTTTCTATTCCGAGTAAATTTTTTTTTAACGAAATACGCATCGAATTATTAGGAAAATATTATTCACATGACACTTTTGCAATTTCATACGTTATTTAAAAACTTTATTTTTTATTTATGTTTTAAAGACCAAAATCGTATAAAAGACAAACTTGAATCTAAATATTCATTGGGAATTCACAGGATCTGTAACGTTTCCTTTATTGTTTTGTACCAAAAATGTATCCTGGTTAAAATCAGAATACATCTTTGGTACAGATGCCCATCACATCATGTCAAATACAGAAAAAAGAAATCCACAAAAATTCTATTCTGTGTTTGAAAGTGGCATATAGGCCCGATGGGCCAGGTGTTAATTGTTATTTTATACAGTTTGTAAACAAAAATCTATGTACACATGTCACTATGAATAAATATTAAATAAATTACTTACTATATTGGCATATGGAAAATTAAAAAAAGTACACATTATAAATACTTATAAATAAACAGAATCCAAAAACAGGTTACATGGTGTTAAGAACAAAAACTGTCACTGATAAACATGTTTATGTATGGTCACTCGGTAAGTTATTTGAATTCAGTGTTTTAAAAAAATTGATTTTCCTTGAAAAAACAATGTCTTTGTCTACCGACATCCTTTCAAAAAAGGCACAAAATTATGAAAAAAGTATTTTTATTTATAATACTAAATTACTAATATGATCGATATTTTTTGTTATTGTTTTGTGGGATTTTTTTTTTTTTTTTTGAAATCTTATCTTTTCTTTACAGCACATTTCCGAAGTAAAAGCATCGAATCAGTAAGGTAAAATTGAACATTATCTAGATTTAAAGTTTATGATTTTTTTTTTTACCATTTCGAATATGTCAATATACAATCATGCTTTTTTTTTTATTTTTACAATTTCGAATTTGTCAGTATACATGTACGTATAGTGTACATGTAATATAAATATCTAAACGTACTGAAATATGTTTCGCTGCAACAATTTATTTATAGGACTCATATGAGTTTTTTTCTGAATTATAAATGTCTAATCAACATATTCAAATACTGTTAAATCAAATATTATCGAGGGGTCAAATTTTCGTACAGAGTAGTTTGAGGAAAATAAATTGGTTCATGGGGATTTGATTTCGAAGTTGAAGAATTCTTAAGTAGTAATTTATGTGAAAAATTGCATTTTGTGTTGGACATAAATTCGTGGGTCCTTTCATACTTTAAAAACGACGAAAATTAAAAATAAAAAAATAAAAATTAGTGATGTCACAGTACATTAGAAAATGTTTAATTTATCTTTGCAATAGATGCATGGACAATTTTATCATAATAATATAATAATATTTTTTCTTAAGAAAATTTAAATGGAAATCAGTTCGTAATCAGTGAATAATATTTGATACATTCTTATGCTTCGTGCAGTTTTTATAAATAACTAACCATAATTTTTCATTATTCATTAACTTCCAGTAGATTGCTAATGATCAAAATGGAAACTTTTGATAAAAGAAAGCCTATTGTAGATGTTTATTATCAAAGAATTGCAATACGAGCGATACTCCTGAAACAGTGAATTTTCACTGTCAACTATTCTACGGCAGAATGTAATAGAAAGGGATTCGGCAAAGAGAAAGAGCTGGAAGGGCTCTGAAAATTGCACTTAGTGTTGCTCTAACTGAAAAAAATTTCCAAGCCTTTTTGATTTGAGAATACTTGCTTGCCAGACCTCCAAACTCTAATCCTTACCTTAATACTCTACTTTTAAAATATTGTATGACAAAATAGAAGGAAAATAGTGAAATACATGAACTCGATGTTCAAGAACATTGCCTGATTTAGCAACATACATTACTTTATTCAATGGCAGTAATTTATAACATCAGCAGACAAAAGATTGATTGATTGTATGAAACATATGGAGATATCTAACAGTATTCAAGATCAAAAGTCCATAAAACAATCCAAAATAGGAGCAGAGCAAACACGGACCTCCAAAAATCAGAGGCGGGGTCAGGTGCAATGGAGGAGAAAGCATTCTCGGCCGACTGGTCACACCCGTCGTGTACTCTTTGTTATGATCGGGAAATAACAGAAACATCCGTCGTCAATTCAGTGTATGAATAATAGACTAACAATAAGTATGAAAATGTCAGTCAGCATTTGATTCAAAGAAAAATTGTATTTGCTGACAAGGTCATTGTATCGACCATAGAACTTACCAAATGATGACTTTAAACGAAACAGTTGATATTCTTGTTTCATCAACTTGTTTATCAATAATTTACCTCGTTTTAGAAATTGTTCATACGTAGAGCATGCTCTTGCGTGTCAAATCAACTTACTATAGATATACAGTATAAACTTCGTATGCAGGTGATGAAGGTATATTGCTACATATAAATAAGGGAAGTTGACGATAGAAAAGTTAAAGTCATCACGTTTATTATAGAGCTTGGTTGTTAGATTACTCAATTTCTAAGAGGCTTAGTTGAACAGCTACTTGAACCCATTATGTATCTCTGTAAAGATTCTTATGAAGTTTCGGAATCAAATATATATATGGTAGTCCAAAGTCACTTGGGTTCTTTGGGATATGTGTTGTTTTACGTCCAAAAATATGATGAAATGAAACATATGGTGAAATATAATGAAAGAAATGGGAGGCGATCCATGAAAAAGGCATGTATTATTGTAAAGTACGATGCATTGTCAATGAAAACTGGCCACATATTCACATTACTAGTAATTTAACAACCGGTCTAATAAATAATTTATTGTGTGTCTTTGTTTTTTTAGTGAAAGCTGTCAAACGGAATATACTACTACAACAACAATGGCATATGAAATTGGTAACTTCGTGTTTAGATTTTTCAATCTCACTGTCATAACATTGGTTAGATAAATTAGATTTTATATAATTTATAGAATGATAAAAATCTTTCTGTTAAGTCCTTTGAGATAGTTAAAAATAGCGTTATACTCAGAAAACTGCACGAACAGGAAATTTACACTTTTGATATTTCCAATTTCAGACGATGGCAGTCAGTAAGTAATAAATTCTGATATCTACTTGTATTTTTTTTCTCGGTATAGACGTAATATGTCCTTGTATCATGCTTTGACATTAAAAGACGGAGAAAAGATGAATGGGTATCTATTAGGAAGAAAAAAAAGGGGGATGGAGGAAGGGGGAATATACCGGTATAAACTGCGTTTAAACTCAACACATGATGCGTCGTCGATACATTTTCCCATCTTAATCATTATTGTTAAGCAGGGGCATGTTAATTATTTATTCTGACTTATTAACATTTTACAACAAAACCTAAATTCATAATGCATTAAAAAATTTCGAAAGAGTACTTGTGTGTTGAATTTAAAACAACGTTCACCTTCTTTATGTTACAAATGTAAATACATGTACGCAGTAGCTCATCTGAGCATCTGAGCATTTCTGATCATATTTTGTCTAGAGTCCGTCTGTCCGTCCGTCTGTCTGAAAACTGTTCACATTTTGGTTTCTTCTTAGGAACCACTGGATTAATTTTAATCAAACTTGCCACAACGCATCCATGGGTATAGGGATTTAACATTAATTTAAATGAAGAGCCATGCCTTAAATCAAGGGGAGATAATTTAGAAATAGTGCAAATATAGTGGCATATTTTTAAAATCTTCTTCTCAAGAACCACTGTGCCAGGAAAGTTGAAACTTATGTGGAAACATTCTCAGGTAATGTAGATTTAGGTTTGTTAAAATCATGACCCCCGCGGAAAAGGACATACGTTTTTCTTAGACATTTATGTGGAAAATCTTTAAAAATCTTCTTCTCATGATCAGCAAAGACATGATTGGTACAATTTATAAGGTAGCTTCCTTATGGAGTGTAGATTGAAGTTTGTTCAATCGTGACAGCCCGGGGTAGGGCAGGGTCACGATGGACGATCAAATTTTTTCATAGGAATATATAGGGAAAATCTTAAAAAATCTTCTCCTCAAGAACAGCAAAGCCTTGATCGGTCATATTTATATGGAAGCATATTCAGGAAGTGTAGATTGAAGTTTGTTCAAATCATGACCCCGTGATAGGGGGGAGGGAGGCAGAAGAGACGATCAAAGTTTTATATAGAAATATACATGTATAAGGAAAATCTTAAAAATCTTCTTCTCAAGAACAGCAAAGCCATAATCGGTCATATTTATATGGAAGCATCCTTATGTGGTGATGATTGAAGTTTAATCAAATCATGAACCCCGGGGTAGGGCGGAACCACAAGGGACGAAGTTTTATGTAGAAATATATGGGAAAAATCTTCTCAAAAACAGCATGAAAGGCATGATTGGTCGTTTATGTGAAAGCATCCTTAAGTAGTGTAGATTTCAATTTGTTCAAATCATGATCCTTGGAGTAAATGAAACTCATGTAGAAATATCCTCAGGTTGTGTGGATTGAAGTTTTTAAATTTTTCAAATCATGACCCCTTAGAGTGGGGTGGGGCCACAACGAACCATCAAATTTTTCATAGCAATGTTTTGTCAAAGAAATATGGTAACATAGTAAGTCAGTGTAGCTTCAAGTTCAAATCATGCCTGCTCCCCTAACGGATAGGTTGATACCACTCATAAAATACTGAACTAGCCAAAGTGTTCGGGTGAGCCATGTGGCCCATGGGCCTCTTGTTTTAACTATTACGAAAGCCACTTTGAGACGTTCTAAGGTGAGGGGATTGCAACAAAACTACGCATACCCTGTTGTAATCTTTTTCCTTACTAGGTCCATGTAAAAACCTGGGGCTCGTTTTACAAAAGGTCGTAAATCGCAGGTCGTAAGACTTAAATTTTCCGATCTTACGATAAATCGTTGGACCGTTTTACGAAACGTGTCGTAATCGCATGTCGTAACTCCTAAGTCGTAACTTTCATCGCAAGTCGTAAAGGAACTCTCTAACGCGTAAAGGTGAAAATAACTTAGATACCGCGCCAACTAATGCGCGATGACGCGCAGACAATTTATATCCAAAATGTCTTTTTTAAAAAGTAAATTGGCGACAAGAAGAGATCTCTGTTCTTGTTTATTGCGTTGTTGATCCCATTCATAAAATGAAAAGAAAACTTTTGCTATTTTTGACGACAGAGAAAAAAAAGCTCAAGTCTGGGAGGAAGTTTTGGAGATATTTCATGCCAAATATTTATTTATTTTATTTGACAAAAAAAAATCACATGTGAAAAAGTAAACAAACATATAGTCGCACAGTTTTTTTTTATATTAAATGCATCACGTATGAAGTTAAAAATGTTTTTTCTGGTCTATTTTACATCTATATGATTGTACTGGATTACGGATTAAGAATTTCTTAAGATTTACATGTACAAGAAATCACTTCGCAGTTGTTTATAAATAGGAATAGATAAGAAGAACTTCGATTTTTTCCCATAAAAATTAAGAGAAAAATGCACCGGCCCCTCCCATTGAATTTTTTTTGTTATAAATCCTTCTATTAAACAGTACATTTTCAAATTGTAACGTTTTTGGGAGTCATTAACAAATTAAATTTGATTAATAAGAAGACATTTCGAAAATCGTTATAATTTGAATTACCGGTATTTCATAAAATTAATTTTAAAAATTCTTGAATTATTTTTTTCTTAAAGGGGGGGGGGGGGGGAGTAGAAAAAGATATTGTACATATTTTTTTAATATATAAAATTGATTTAAATAAAATCATGCAGACCTATGTATATCTATATCTATGTAAATTATATATATTCTTTTTCTCAAAGACAGTTTTTTTTTTATTTTGCGATGATGGATTAAAAAGAAAAATTCAGGCAACATTGATGACAATATTCTTATATGTTTATACTAGCATAAGTTTGTAAATATAAAAGAAAATATTTTCAGGTTGGGAATTCTTTTTAACAGATTGTTTTAAAGTACTAAAAAAATTAAAATAAAATGTTTCATAAGTTGACCGTGTGTATATACCTTTGTACATGTACTAAAACTGAACACCAGTGGTAAATATAAGAAATGTCTCTAGGCTTAACCTCGGAGTGTAATATTTGACACGCACCTGCCGCTTATAAATTGTTTGATCCGTGCCTTTGCGGCATACACACAAACTTATGACGACATAATCAGGAAATGACGTGCGTTTTGTGGAGTGTAATGAATGAATGGACAATAAAATGCATCTAGATATTAATAAAGGTATGTATTTCTGCGGGAACAGCATGTCATTGACTTTTTCTTGTTGGTCTTTCAACATAACCCCGCACTATAGGCTATCTATGATGTCGTGAAGGCATTGCCTCGGCAATCGGTACCTCGATTAACTCGGCATCGGACAAATAGACCGACCACTTGGATATTTCTGTCCCGAAATACCCTCTCTTACCTCTCTTTTTGTGCATTTTATCAACAACATCAAGAAAAAGAAAAGCAGCCATTATCAATGTTTTTATTTACCATAGTAACAACGACTTATAGAACACCTTTGAGACGAAACTTAGGACTTGCGACAGCCCCCGGGTGGTCGTAGACTTACGACCGAATTTCGTCGTAACTCGCAAGTCTCAAATCTTTGTAAAACGGTCGTATGTCGTAAGTTCGGTCGTACGACCAAGTCTACGACTTACGACCTTTTGTAAAACGGGCCCCAGACCCTTTGGAACTTCTCTCAGTTGTACCAAGATTACAAGAAATCCTTATCATATGTAAATATTAGTACACTATGTGAATACCTCAAGTGTATCAAATGGTACAAGAGGTGCTGACAAATTCATCAATATTCGTCTTCAATTTGCGCATGTTTTAGCGTTTTTAGCTCTTTCCATACGTTACGTCATAAATTTAGTAATTCTGACCACTGATTTTGGCGCATAGTTGCCAAATTTCTATCAGACCAATTTTCGAAATGTTCGGTCACGCGGTCAAAAAAAAAAAAAAAAAAAGGGGGGAATATTATGCTACCCCACGTTTCTTTTTTTTTTTCAGTATTTATAAACCACAGAATCAGAGTACTTTCTTGTCATGGATTATTTAAAATGAATTGCAGATTCTTTCTAATATTGCGCTGAGTCAACACGTTGACAACTATTTAGTATTAGGCAAATTATTGCTGTGAAAATCAATTGTTCGGGTCTCTTGGTGATGTGTGTAATTATGTTAAAAGAACATTACGTTTACTACAAGAAATTGGCGAATTATCGAATGATTGTAATAAATTAGTCGATTAATTTTTCTAAGAACTCAGTGTAACTTTAAACGAGAAGAGACGCGACGTCGAGAATTGATACCAGAGAATGTATATACAGGAAGACAATCTTTAGTTTTGATGAAAAGCATATGACAAAATATTTAGGGAATGAATTTCAAAGCTACCGAACTAATTTTTTGTAACCTTGGTTGAAGCAGTTTGCACTTTATAAACCACAAGGCATTTATTTAAAAAAAAAGGTTAAACTTCATCAAACAAGGTTATATGAGTTCAAATTCCTTGTAAATGAGCATTTTCATGTATAAAAAGTAACGTAAATTGGATGGATAACATTTTGGCGTGATTTAAAGGGCATCACAGGTCATGATTAAGTAGGCAACATAGGTTATACGATATAAACATCGGTTTACAAAGAAACTTTTTTCTACAGAGTTCAACATTATAGGCATATGTGCTTCGTTTTGATTTGGTGGACCCAAATATTGTTTTAAATATTCGAAATTTAAAATATAGCTTTTTAATTAATTATACAATTCTGTATATACTCATGTGATGTATGCACGGTTTAATTGATACAGATTGTCGATGCATGAATAAAATGAAGGCATATAACACACCAGCTTTATGCAGTACTAATCTGTGAGAGAGAGTGAGAAATGTCCGTAACGTTTCCGCTACAATTTTAACCAATTTCATATTCATTTTCATGTCACAAGCTGAAACCATTTATTTTTTTGGGTGTATCATGCCATTAATTATTTTTTTTTCTTTTACAGAACTGAGTACAAAACTATTGCATTCGAAAACAAGGACGAGAATACTTATGCTTCGTTACATTATGAATTCCCTTGAATGTTATATGTATTCAAATAAAAGAGGAACACACACTATCTTAACTTGATATTGTATGGATCTTTTATGTCCTTGAGAAGGTCGAACATATTTATTCAATATTTTTATAATTCATATTATTGTGTGAATAATTGGTGTGTAAATGAGAGAGACTTGTCGCGTAGGCATACATGTACTTCACGAATCGCGATAGCTCTTCATGAAAAATATACCTAAGTGGAAGTCTGCATGTGTGATTTTTTCACTAATCATTTACACTGGACTTAAAAACATTTATGAAATTAACAGTATATAAAAGGCACCTGAAGGTTTTGTTATTCGCTACCCTATATCCTTACATTGAAACTTATTAGCGTGAGTTCCTCATTGCATATTTCTACCCCTGAGTATACACAAAAATGTCATTCAAATCAATTTCAATGTAGACTTAGTAGAAAAACACGGGAAATCTAAATATCCAATACGCTTATTAAACATATATTTGAAAGATATTTTATATACCAAATAAAAAACTCTTTTTAGCTCACCTGAGCTAAAAGCTCAAGACTTCAGTAATCTTTTCAGATCACCCGTTGTCCGTCTGTCAAGCTACTTTTCCGTTTGTAAACTTTTTTACATTTTCAACTTCTCCACAACAAATTGGGTCAATTTTAACCAAATCTAATATAAATTATTTTTGATGAAGGGAAATTTAAATTAATAATAAAATGAAGGGATAGGTCCCCTAAGCAGGGAAGATTATTAATAAAAGACAAAATTAGGATGGGTTGTTGAAAAACCTGCCTCAAAAACAACTTTGCGGAAAGCTGAAACTTAGTATGTGGTTGCATATTGGGGTAGTGTAGATTTGAAAGTTTAACAATCATGATCCCCGGGGAGAGAGCGGGGCCACAATAGATCTAATAATAAAGTTTTATATTTAAATATATTGAAAAGTATCATTAAAAATCTTCTTAAGGGGGTAGGTTGCGCCACATTAGGGAATCTAAGTTTTACAGTAAACTATTTAAAAAAAAATATCTTCTTGGCAACAGAACCACTGGGCGAGAAAAGCTTAAACTTACATGGAAGCATCCTTGGGAAGTGCAGATTCTAAATTCCTTAAATTATGACCCCGTGGAAGGGTGGGGCCATGATAGGTGTTACAGGGGCGGGGGGTCTGGTGTAGAACAAGAGGGCCAAAGATATTTTGGTGAGCGATGTGGCCCATGGGCCTTGTTCAGGCACGTAGCATCGATTTTGAAAGTGGGGGGCAGCCACAGATTTTTTTTACTTACCTGAAAAAGTTGACAAGCAAAAAAAAAAAAGGAGAATTGCCCAAAAATTGCCCAAGTCGAAAATCCTATTTCGTGGGGAGGGGGGGGGGGGGGGGGGGTAGAGGTAAACTTTTCTCAATACCAATTCCTTGCATTAGCCATTTTTTAAGCTTACAATACTATATTTCCTTCATATTCCTTTGCTTTAGTATATGGGGGGGGGGGGGGGGGGCAAGTAGCCTTTCAATGAACATTTTCAATAGTAAAAGTATTGTTGGCAATAAAAGTGGGAAGGCCAGGCCCCCCCTGCCCCCCCCCCCCCCCCCGTTGCTACGTCCCTGTTGTTATTAGGATATCCACTTCCGCCCCCTATCCAGAGTTGATCCTTCTATCCCAGCAGCACAGAAAAGGTCGCTTGAGAAGCTAGGCATTTCCAAAAAAACATATCTTATTTCAAAAATACATTTTATTTACAATAACTCTATAACGGAAATAACAACCCTGAGCAAAGAAATATCAATTGAAAAAAAGCATCAAGAAACCCTCTAACATTGCATAACTCTTCAATCTATGGAAAAATGCCTGAACCGCGCTACAGCGCTGAACCATGTGGGCATTTAAAATCAAAGTATTGAAAGAACTGAAAGCCGGGCTTTAACAGGTCTGGACGATTTCTAAATATGGAAGTCAAGAACGATAACCGAAATATGCTATAAATGTACATCAAATACACGTAATTATTTTTCTGACCAATCAGACAACAGCATTTTTACACACCCCAAAACATAGTTTAAAATAACAATAAGATAACACGTGCTTTTATTTTTTTCCTCAAAAAGATTTTTTTTAACAAAAAATCTGTAGAAGTGAGATGAAAAATTTTGAAGAATAAGGTATTTCCCACATATTTACCGTGAACAACCTTGACATTTTTATCTCGGTAAAGAAAAAAAATATTATGCATGATAGAATGAAATCGTTTAGTACGGAGGTATAGATCACACCAGCAAGTTTTTATCAAGTTCAATTATAACATTTACCAGAATATATTATATGATGGTAAATATAATTTTGCTTAGCCGTCCGATTTTCATCGATAATGCTTAAATTCCATGTGTATAGATCAACTCACACAAGTGTTTATCGTATGGACTATATACACATATAGTTTTGAATTATCACGGGTTTCATGAGCGCCGAATATTTAGCTATGCAGACTTTAAATGGGTATAAGGAAAGGCGTATAACGTGGAGAAAAGAGATTCCTGTAATTATACATGAATGCGTTTTATCCCAATATCTTACCTCGCATATCAGAAACTGCATGGACTATTCTGTAATAAACTTTCAAAAATAATAAAGACTGATATCTTTTCGATAAGATTTTTATGTCAGGCTCTAAAAACTGAAATTTTACCGTATTTATATCAAATTTTTAACGCAGTTAAACTTTTGGGGTTGCTACCTCGTAGAGACAGATTTTTTTATCCCACTTAAAACGTATTTTAAGCTTTCAAGTCGTGTTTGTTCACGGTAGAATTGTCATAAATATTATATAATTCCCAAATGCGCATAAAGTTTACAAAAAGTTTGTTCTTAAAAAATCTCTTGAGCAAAAAACTTAAAAACCACGTGTTATATTTATTTTCTCATGGGTTTGTCTAAATGCTGTTATCTGATTGGTCAGAAGGATTAGTGCCTTGTTTATTCTGTGTATTGATAGCAATTCACGGTTATCGTTCTTGACTTCCTTATTTAGAAATCGTCCAGACCTGTTTAATTACTCGAGTATATTGTCTGATCCGAAATTATTACATATTGAATTTTTTTCTTCTTTTGGCCATTGATTTTTGACAGGTAGAGTTTGTATGATTATGATTTAAAACAATATCCCATATACCATTAATTAAAATCAACAGTCCAAACCCTAAGATATGTTATGATTTTAAAATTTGATGAATAATATTTCCAAGAAATTCCCGCATCTTTTCTATAATAAGCAATTTTTTCTCATAATTTAAAATTTTTTATGTTTCCCACTTTATTGACTTTGGTGTGGCGCGTTAGCCCTTGCCTCCCCCCCTAAGAAATGTATTTTTCGAGATTCGAATGGTAGAATTATTTTAGTTTAATGTGTGTTAGAAAAAATATTCGAGATCTGTACCGGGTTATTCAGGAAAAAAAATATATCATTCATTTATTGAAATAAATAATCTAAAAAAAAAAACAAAACGCAACCGCATACAAATCAAAGGGTTGTCCTCTAAATTCGATTTTTTTTTGTTGAGGGGGGGGGGGGGTTGTCCTTGTACAGCGAATTTTTATTCCTGTGAACAGTTCCTTTACTTACGAGATATATCTTTTATTTTTTGCGAAGTACTCCTTTTTCATTCTATCTCTTCCCATATCCACAAATATATCCAATACTTCCTATATGTGTGACCTGTTTTAAGCACCATATATTGAATTGCCATCATATTATATAAAAGTATCATTTATAGTGTTAAAGTATCAGCATATTATAACATTGAAGATTTTTCATATTATGTGATATGTAAATTGATATCGATACAGTGTACGTTTTTACGCAGATAACAGGTCAAATTGAACTTTTTTATAACATTCTGTGACGGAAAAAAGCTAAAAAATTATTAAGTGTTAAGGTCGTTCAGATTCTAGATATAGTAACATTATTTTGACAAGTTCTGTAAACAATTAATCTGCAGGTTAATTCATACTGCTGAGATATTATATATAATAGAATATATGCGTACAGTTTGTATGGCCCTCAAAAGGAGCAAGGACATTTTAATTCCCTAATCTCGCCCACTCCTTCCCGATTATTACACGATCATGACGAACGTCAAAAATTGAATTAGGTAATGGCTTAATGAACATTATTAATTATATTTATACCTTTTTGTTTTTAATTATTTTCACTTAATTACTTTACTGTCCGGTAAATACTTTTTAAAAAAGTTTTTATTATCCGGTTTTTCAAGAGAAAATTTGGCAGATCATATTTTAAACATAATTATTTTCCATTGTAATAATACCTATTTTTGCCACACCCTACCCTGGGGGTTGCATATTTGAACAATTTATAATATACACTACCCAAGGATGCTTCCACATGCTTTCCTGGCTCATTTGGATTTAGTAGATATTTTAATGATCTCACATTATTTTTGCCTTTTTAGCTCACCTGAGCCGAAGGCTTAAGTGAGCTTTTCTGATCACATTTTCTCCGTCGCCCGTCCGTTTGTAAACTTTTCACAATTTCGACTTCTACTCAAGAACCATTTGGCCAATTTTGACCAAAATTTGTACAAAGCATCCTTGTGTGAAGGGAAATTTAAATTGTTAAAATGAATGGCTAAGTCCCCACACAAGGGGATATAATTAAGAAAAGACAAAATAGGGTGGGTCATTAAAAATCTTCTCAAAAACCACTGGCCCAGAAAAGCTGACACTTATGTGGAAGCCTCCAGGGATAGTGTAAATTCTAAATTGTTCCAATCATGACCCCCGGGGGTTGGGCGGGGCCACAATGGGGAATCCAATTTCTACATAGAAATATATAGGAAATATCTTTAGAAATCTTCTTCTCAAGAACCACTGCGCCAGAAAAGCTAAAACTTGCGTGGAATCATCCTAGGGTAGTGTAGATTCTTAATTGTTAAAATGATGACAACCCGGGGGTAGGGCAGGGTCACAAGAGGGAATCAATTTTTTTACATGGAAATATATAGGAAAAATCTTTTAAAATCTTTTCAAGAACCACTGGGTCAGAAAAGCTGAAACTGATGTGGAAGCATCCAGGGTTAGTGTAGATTCTAAATTGTTCAAATCATGATCCCCGGGGGTTGGGGCGAGGCCACAATAGGTACATGTAATCCAGTTTTACATAGAAATATATAGGGAAAATCTTTTAAAATCTTTTTCTCAAGAACCACTGGGCCAGAAAAGCTGAAACTTAAGTGAAAGCATCCTGGGGGTAGTGTAGATTCTAAATTGTAAAATTGATGACCCCCTGAAGGTAGGGCGATGCCACAATTGGGAATCAAAGTTTTACATAGAAATATATAGGAAAAATCTTTTAAAATCTTCTTCTCAAGAACCACTGGGCCAGAAAAGCTGAAACTTGTTTGGAAGCATCCAGGAGTAGTGTAAATTCTAAATTGTTCAAATGATGACCCCCGGGGTTGGGCGGGGCCACAATAGGGAATCAAAGTTTTACATAGAAATATGTAGGAAAAATCTTTGAAAATCTTCTACTCAAGAACCACTGGGCCAGAAAAGCTGAAACTTGTGTGGAAGCATCCTGGGGTAGTGTAGATTCAAAATTGTAAAAAATGATGACCCCCTGGGGGAGGGCGGGGCCACAAAAAAGAATCCAAGTTTTACATAGAAATATATAGGAAAATCTTCTCAAGAACCACTGGACCAAAAAGCTGAAACTTATATGGAAGAATCCATAGTGTAGATTTTAAATTGTCCAAATTATGACCCTTAGGTTAGGGTTGGGTCACAATAGGTATTACAAGGGGGAAATCTGGTAAAGAACAGCATGGTCAAAGCTTCTCAGGTGAGAGATGTGGCCCACGGGCCTCTTTTTTGTTGATTATTGCTGCTTGTAAGGAGGCTTGGACCTTCGTTTTAATTCCCCTCCTTCCAAGAACTGCTTTGTATAAAGTTTGATTAAAATTGGTCGAGCGTGCATTGAGAAGAAATCGGAAAGTTAAAACTTTTCAGACAAACAGACAGATGGACGACGGACAAGGGTGATCAGAAAGGCTCACCGAAGCTTTTAGCTAAGGTGAGATAAAAAATCTTTAACATTAGAGAGACAGATTCAGATAGTCCTCTAAAAATCATATCAAATGGTTACAAATATCATGCTTGAATCATCTTAACCTCTTGTTTCTTTTAACATGTCCAGAAAGAGCAATTAGCATTTACATTAAGGCCTTAATTAGTAGACCTTACTTAAATGCAATTCAGTTATTATATTGATTGCTTTGTAGCGTAATTTTTTCTAATTTCTCTGGAATTTTTCGTTGCCCAAGCTTGCATTGGGTTCCATTTGTAACTCAACATGCAACTTTAAATGGCAAGAAAAATAGATATATGTGTGATACTACATTGATTTGATTAGGGTTGTAGTGTTATGTCTGCTCCAAGTATATCCGGTGTCATGACACCAAATCTCCTTATAGTGAGCGAGTTACCAAATTTCACGTCATCATGGATCACTAATTAACACAACAAGTAATGCGAAGGAGTCAGTTTACTTTCAGTATGAATATGTTAAAGGTCAACATGAATGGTGTCACAGAACTAATTCAGACTACACGGCATACATCCTTTGTTAAAATTTTTAACGTTTAATATTTTTATATAAATATTTTGTATAAATACATATATGACTTTGCATTGTAAACAAAAATTAAAAACTATCCTTTATGATAATAAAAGTATATACATTCAATTCTGAAAATATCTTTTCCTCTTTTTGTTCCTTTGGACTACAAATGATAATTGTGACTATTATCCACATTTTCGTGATTTTCCTTGTTAAAATTACCTCCTTGGTTACCCTTTAATTCAATTAAAAACGTCTATGTCACGTACCTTTTAATCATCGTGACACTATGTCATATTGTACGAACATCTTCAGAAATATTAATGTACAATTAATGTAGTAAGACTGAAAATAAAATCATGAATGATTTTTTAATGCCAGGAGTATACTAACGCACAGCGATTACGCAATGTGCTCTGGATTTGCGGAGTCTTCAGTTGAACCGTATGCTGAATCATATTTTGCAGGTTCGATTTCCACTGCAGGAGGTGGAAACACAGGCACTTGTTTCGGTAATAATTTTTTAACCCATATTGTATTATTATTATACTCTGAGTTAAAAATTTAGTGGCGAAACAGATGCCACTAGGTGGAAATCCGACTATTGATGGATTCATATATTACATGATTATTGTAGTTGGTAAAATCAGCTCAAACGCCCTAAGTGCCATTTACATAATTGTAATTGCATATAATGGAACAAAAGAATTAAATATAACTAACATTGACAAATTAAAGAATCGTATATGAAATGTTGAAATATACAATATGCGAAAATTTCAGGGGGCATTGTTTTTGTTTCTTCTTCTTTGAATAATTTATTAGATTGATCACTTTTTGTTATTTCAATCTTTTCATAGTTAGGAAAGCATATTGGAAATCTTTAAAAGAACTTAGTATATACTTTAAACTTGAGGAGGTCGATCTAAGAAAAGATTATTCAATATTATGTATTCAAAAAAGTTTAAATCACTCTTTGCAAAGACATCTTCCAAACTTACGTTTAATTTAGGATCTTGATTTTAGATTTATTTTGGACTTAAACACTGGCATTTCTTGAAGATTAGGTTTTTTCTTATACATGTATACTGACACGCTAACATTACATCACACAATATACCTGTAGCGAATAAAAGTTTGTCATAAAATTTGTTAACTTTCAAATCAATCGGCCCATGGTTTCTTTTTGCTAAGCAAGACAATATTTTAAAACATACATGTATTTTACTTTCAAAATAACTTTATTAATAGCAAAAATGAAAAATAATTCTTACTCTATTTGGTGTGTGCCTTTTTTTTCATTGACTAATATTTTTTTACTACGGTAACCCTATATGTTTTCGTTCACCCTCTTTGTACAAAACGAAGGAAAACTTGCCATTTTATACACTTTTATTAGATTTTTTAAAAGGGTTTTCCTTTAGAAGGCAGATCACATATCACTTGGTAATTGCAACAAATGCGTTTGGTTTTCATACATATCCACCACGGTAAGAAACTTTCACTGCAATCCTTTTCTTTCTCCTTCAGTGGAACTCTTCAATATCTGTATCTAAAAAGCAAGATAGATAAGAGAAAAATTAAACTTTTTTTAACAATAATAAAAAATTGAAAAAATAATTGTATATTGTTTGGCTTAAAGGAAAAACACTACCCTAGTATGTTTACTTGTACACGTATAGCACTACCCGAGTATCGTTATGGGTTTTTCATTGATTTTATTAAATGAAAAGCAAAACACATTTTTCCAGCTTATTCCCAATTTGCGTCTTGATATACATGAAGTCAAATCTCTATTTGACTTTTCACAAGAAAACCCATTTATGATGCCAACTATTTTGTTGAGTTTTAATCATTTACATTTCAAGAAACTAAATGTAACCGATATTTTTAAAGAAATGTTTTCGAATATCAATATAATATACTTAAAATAGATCCACACTGTTAAAAATGGATCTGACAACTTCAACTTATTTCAGTTACGCTTTCATGGTATCTTTGAAAATATTCAGAGGCAGTTGTGATTCTAAACATATAATTTCTATCTTGACTTTTACTGATGAAGTAGTAATCGGTATACATTTGTTTTTTTCACAATCCTTTTTTTCAATATGACAATTCAATATGATGGTTTGGTTTCAATACATACGTTTTACTAGGATGTCTCCTTTCTGTTGTAAATGTTTAAAAACCAACAATAATAAATGAATTTGTTGCTGATTGCTGCTACCCACTCCATCTTGATTTAAAACCTTTGGGATTAAATTTCTATCTGTTTCTTCTCTATTCTGGCCCTTGAATTAATGAAAATAAATGCCTTTAAGCATGTTGAAACAAAGGATTATCGAAATGAATTTAACGATTTTGCAGTTTTGTAACGAATGGGGCAAAAAATTGATATCTGAACATATGAAGATGTTATTAACTTTTTTGAAACAGTAATTTCAATATTGAAAATTGTCAAACTTATATGAACATATACAAATTCACTTTGTCTTTTATAATTTTTTTTGGCCCAAAAATCTTTTTTTTTTAATATTCATTCTTAATCTTAAACATAGGAATAACATGGTTTTATTTCTATTTAATTGCAGTTACTATTTTATGCGTCATTTGCCATGTGTATTTCAACCCAATGCCTCAGCCAAGTTGTTAAAATTACACTGGCAAAACTAAAAATAATATGGAAAATGAAAGGAGCCTTACATTCCAAAACATATGCAGTATTTTGATTTGTTTTGACGAAAGGCTGTTTGAACAAATATTAAAATTTTCATTCAAACTTACATTCACTTAATAAAAACGAGAAATTATTCTTACCTTAAAATTTCGTTTTGAAACTCCTGGGCTGCCGACGTATTTTGGAGGGATATCAAAGAGCCATGCTTCACTCATGTGTAAGATAAGGCAAGAGAGTAATACAATGAAAAGGGCAGTATTTTCCTTCCTCATATTAATCAAAGCTGTAATGTAAAAAAAAAAATTAATGAAAACGAGGGTTTATTTGAAATATAGATTTTAAATAAACGCTTTAGGAAACAATGCAAGCAAATCTTATTACAATTTAAAGTTTAAGTTAAATCTTTATAATATAAAACGGACTCTAATTTTTGTAAGCAAATTTTAAGTTTCCTTATTAGATACATTTGAAATACAAATCAATTTTTACTTCTGAAAATCGAAACTCAAACTCGTTTCTTCAAGAAAAGTAGAAAAGTGAAATTTTTTTTTGTCTAAGGAAAAATCGTTTGTTTTAAGAATAAACGAAATAGAATCAAAGAACTTACCACGAGCCTCTGCGATGTATTTTCCCGATGAAAGGAACAGAAGTATTTATATCACTTACAATATAATTATGTATTGTGTGGTGTCAGGATTAAAACGTCAAATTTGACAGATATCTTTTATTGACAAGTGGAGGCAAGTCTTGAAGTGTTAAAGATTTCTGAGGGATTGAACGCTGCTTGTAATTTTTTTAATTCTAAAAAGCCGATCAAATTACTTTCATCTGCAGGGAATAAATGCAACAACGTGCATATTTTTTACATAAGTATCGAAGGAGTAGCCCTATAATCTCAAAAGCACAATCGAGAGGACATAGCATGAAAATAATAAAAAGTTCACGCAATTTTCGTGATCTATTAATGTGATTATTGCATTATTGTTTTGTTTCATTGACTTAGAATTCTGCACATTTTTACAAGAAACTTGTCTGTCAATTCTTTTTTTATATTTCCTTTAATTTTCAATATGGCTTTAAATAGGGAATTTAATCTAGTGAATAAAAGATAATTTGGAAGAAATTTGGCACCTTTGATGTCTCTTAATTACTAAATACTAAAATGCATAACATATGATTTAAAATAATGTTCAGATTTTTCAAAAATCGTCCCTCTTAAATTTGGGGACAAAATTTTGTTACATGCAACTCTCATCAAACAGACCTCATATAATATTAAATAAGAGGAACACCGTTATATGAATGAGCTCGAGAATGTCATTTAATCAAATAAAGGACGCAGAAAAGACAAACATGCATCAATTAGTTGGCCGGGAGTTAAAGACAAACAGTTACTAGTACCTTTTACTAGATTCGATGAGAAACAAAATGACTAGACTATTATGATAATCCAGCCAAATCAACTGAAAAAAATATCTACATAAACTTAAATCAGATCTTACAAATCATAATTATAAAATTAAGTTCTAGCAGTAAATGTGAGCTAGAAACAAACATACGATCTATCTTGTAAAATGTCACTTAATTTTTCTTATTGAAATGTAATCTTTGTTTTTGTAAGATTCTACCATTCCTAGTAGAAAATTATGAAAATTACAAGTTTTCTTTCTACTGGACTCCTTAAATGATCTCATAAAATGTGCATTTTGAAAGTAACTTGTTACTTTGAAATATTTCATAATTATTTCTTTGGAGAATCATCAAGTTTAATACTTTTAAATGAACGTGCATAACATTTTTTTTCCCGAGTGACTACTAAAATATTGAAATTTGCTTTTAGGAATTTTTATGAGTTTTATTCCAAACATATAAATATTGAAAACAACATGAAGATCAGTTCATTGGTTCATATAGGAAAGCGAAAACGTACAGTGTCATTTTCTCTTAAGTCATCAACATCTTCACTGACTTATAACGAAATCTGCCACACATACATGTATATGCATGTGAAAAACATACATGTCTATGCATCGAATGAGAAAAGTACATATTAAAGAAGGTATGGTTTTATCTTTATTGTTCCCTAAAAACTGTTGTTTTAAATTTCAAAAGGTTTTAAAAGTGGTTTAAATATTAGTTGAGTTTATGACTGTGAAAGATCGGGAAGGAATATATCATGAAGTAGTACCATTATGGAAATTTGATTTCATTAATTTGATACATTTCTGTATTTTAAACTGAAAAAAGCCTCAAAATGGATCCAATTCAAGGGTAATTGTTCTTCAGAAAATGGTGTCCATAGCCGTCAAGCCCACTTTAATTTTTGGATATGCAAAATTTTATGAAAAACCACATATCTCAAAATCTTTGTGGGCGATGCCTGTGGATAATATCTATTTGAAAGAAAATTTCATTGAAAATTGGGTGTCTACTGCAACTTTTTAAGAAAATACCCGAGCATGCACATGTTTATGACATCACAATTAGCATTTAGAAAGGCATGTTAGAATTTTTTTCTGCATGGAATTCTAATGATTCAAAAAGCACGAGTTTTCATTTTTTATTTACATCAGTTTCATTTTTAAAAAAAATCACAGGGTAAGATTTGTATTGAAACCGTACCTTGTTCTTTTTGGAAGATTAATAATTCTTTATTGATTTTTTTCTTTAAAAAAACAAGGTGTGTTTGTGAAACACTGATGACCCCGTATGGCAACATAGGAAAGATTAAACTTTTCTTAAATGCAAATTTGATATATTGGTACCAAAAGTAGGATATTCTCACTGGAAATACAATTGTGAAATATAAAAGAAGGCCAAGGTAGTTTTTTCATAGGAAAAGAAATCTTCAAGGCCAAGGTCATTGGTATCCAATAAAAGGTCTTACCACAAAATATACCTATGTAAGCTATGGAAGCCCTAGACCTTACTGTTCTATGGCCAAGGATAAACATTTTTAAAGGTAGGTCAAACTCCAAGGTCAAGGTCAAAGGTCTTCCTATCAAATGAAAGGTCTTGTCACAAGGATTAAATATGTAAAGTATGAAAGCACTAGCCCCAACCCTTTAAAAGTTCTGGTCAAGATTTTCTTTTTAAAAGTAGGTCAAAGTCAAAGGGTCAAAGTTCTTGGTATCCAATGAAAGGTCTTCTCAAAAGGATTACATGAGTGAAGTATGAGATCACTAGCCCTTAGCTTTCAAAAGTTATTGCCAGGGTTAAAGTTTTTTCATAAGAACAAAAATTTCCAAGGTCAAAAGCGTCAAGGTAATTGGTATCCAATAAAAGGTCTTGCGACATAGAATAAAAATATACAGTCTGGAAGCTCTAGCCTTAGGCATTCAGAGGTTATGGCCAAGGTTAAAAAAATTTACAAGTAGGTCAAACTCCAAGGTCAAGGTCAAAGGTCTTGCTATCAAATGAAAGGTCTTATCACAAGAATTAAATATGTAAAGTAAGAAAGCACTTACTTTTACTCTTTAAAAGTTATGGTCAAGGTTTGCTTTTTAAAAGTTGGTCAAACTCAAAGGTCGAGGTCAAAGGGTCAAAGTTCTCGGTATCCAATGAAGGGACTTCTCACAGGGATTACATATGAAAAGTATGAAAGCCTTATCCATTACCGTTCAAAAGTTATGGCCAAGGTTAAAGTTTTTTCACAATTAAGGAAATCTCCAAGGTCAAGGTTAAAAATCAAGGTTGTTGGTATCCAATGAGTGGTCTTTCAACAAAAAATACATATTTGAAGTAAAAATGTTCTAGTGTCTACTGTTCAGAAGATATGGCCAAAGTAAAAGTTTGGAATTTTTGTGTAAAAGTGGGTCATACATCAAGGTCAAATTTGGTGGTTCCCCAAGAAAGGTATACACATGTGAAATAAGTGAATCCATCACCAGGCTATATGCAGTCATGCAGTCATACCGGTGTGTTCAGTTCCCTTAAATGGTCAACACTTTTTCCTTTTTCACTGAAATTTGGCAAGTATGGTTTTATTTTTCTTACAATGGCATGAACTTTGTAAATCTTACATGATAAATTGTAAGAGAACTGAAATTTACCTAGGCAGAATCCATCACCAGGTTATATTCAGTCAGGCATACTCTGGTGTGTTAATTCTCTTAAATGGTAATAACTTTTTCATTTTTCAATGAAATTTGGCAAGTTTGGTTTTATTTTTCTTGCAATGGCATAAATTTTGTAAATCTTGCATGATAAGCGGTAAGAGAGAGAATCCATCACCAGGTTATATTCAGTCAGGCGTATAGTACTCTGGTGTGTTCTCTTAAATGGTCATAACTTTTTTCTCTTTCACTGAAATTTGGCAAGTATGGTTTTATTTTTCTAACAGTGGCAAGAACTTTGTAAATCTTACATGATCAATTGTAAGAGAACTGAAATTTACATAGGGAGAATCCATCACCAGGCTATAATAATGCAAACCGGTGTGTTCAGTTTCCTTAAATGGTCAAAACTTTTTCCTTTTTTACTGAAATTTGGCAAGTATAATTGGTTTTATATTTCTTGCAATGGCATAAACTATGTAAATCTTACATGATAAATTGTAAAAGATCTGAAATTTACATAGGGAGAATCCATAACAAAGCTATATGCAGTCAGTTGTACCGGTGTGTTCAGTTCTCTTAAATGGTCATATTCTTTTTCATTTTTGAATGAAATTTGGCAAGTATGGGATTTTTTTTCTTATAAAAGCATGAACTTTTGAAATCTGAAATCATAATTTTCAAATATTAAAGGACTGAAATTTTCATGGGGAGAATCCATAATTATGTTATGCTCGAAGAGTCATAATGGTGAGTTCTCATTTAGGCAGTTTATAGTATATATGATATAATAATTTTTTTTAAAGGATAGGGGTGTTAAATTAAACATTAAAAAATATATAATTCAGTACCTTGGTACTTGAGAAGCCTTTCTACTACTTATTCAAAATTGTTTTAAAATCCCTATCACAGGTATAATTAGTTAATGACACCTTAGGGTATTTCACTGTGTATCCATTCATAGGTAGATAAAAATCACACCTGTACAAAATTAGTACCTCCCTCACCTGGAATAAAAATACCACCCGGTAAAAATTCTCTGCCTTTAAATGACCATTTCTTTTTCTTCTTTTTTTTTCTCAATCATATTAAGCCAATTTGGAATATTATTTTTGTTGTTGTTAATTAATGTTGTTGAAATATTTAAGATAACTTTCTTATCTGCATTATATCATTGTTACATTTATATCCACATATATTCTCTCTAATGTTAAAATGTAAAATTTTACATACATGTATATCTTGTTGCAGTGATGTTTATCAATCAAATTTAGTTGTCTAAAATATATAATATATTACCTTTACAATATTAAAATATGTAGGAGTTGATGCCTCAGATTTAATTACACCGGGAAAACAAAGACAATCTGCGCATAATGGTAGAGGAAAAATCAGAGGCATAAAGAAAAACCTTTGTAGAGGAGTTGACACCAATTTTTTTTAAACCTTAAGTACGACTTGGTTTGTGTACGAGTTGACTGTAAATCATCCGAGATCTCAACTGCGCTTGGCAATCGTAGTAAAATAATACATCATTTGATGAATTGTCGCAACAGAGATGCAAGAACTCGGAAAGAAGAATTTGGTGATTTGATCAGATTTTAGTCAATAATTGATTTAAAGACTAAATTTTAAGGATTAATTCACGGTCTCATTCATTTCATTTCTTTGAGATATTGGTTTAACTTGCTTGAATTAGTTCATTATCATCTCAACACAAAGTGAAGCAACTAGCAAGTGAGTATATAAATCAGTAAATGGTCAAAGTTATATCAACAGGTACAGATAGTATAGCTGTATATGAGCCTTGGGTAAATTCACCTTTCAACAGACACTAAACAGGTGTAAATAAAAAGAAATACATTTTATTATCAGAAAGAAGTGTTAGGAAGGAACATGTTACATGTTACATGTGAACAAATAATGAAATATGACTGTATCAAACACAATAACAGAAGTACAAATCTGTGACTTTGACACATTTTTAATTGAAAGACATGTAAAAAGTACTGTCAGAATTATGAAGTTCATATCTTGGATTCATTAATCATGTTAATTAATTATGTTAGCAGCTGTCATTATAATCATAATCATTCAGATAAGTTAAAGAAATATATTGTAACATAGATAACCTGCGTAGACCTAGATATTCATATGATAGATACATGTATAACAAATATCATTTCAATGTGTACAACATTGCAAAGAAAATGAATGGCAACTGATGGTGGACAGACAAATCATCAGTAGCAAGACAAATATGCCTTATTGGGGGTAAATAACAAAAAATGATAATTTTACTACATGTATACTACATGTTACATCGGCACTAGAAATAAAACACCACTCTTAACGGTGCTTAAGGTTACTTATTGTGGTTATTTCAGATTTGTTATATATTTAAAAGGTTGGTGGGATAATTTCTCCCATCACATACCAAAAATTGGGATATCCTATATTGACATCAATTAGTGGGATATTTTGTCCTGTGGGAAAAATAATCCCATTTTTGCAACAACCGTGGGATTTTTTTTCCCATGTGGGAGAAATTATGCGCCATTCTCCCATGGGATTTTAGGTTTTGACAAAGGTTTATGAGAAAACTACTACAATGTGGAAGTTGAGATTGACATGATGAGGTCAGAATAAAAAATCCCACCAAAATATAGAAAAAAATCTAATGTAGGTCTTTTCGAAAGGGTATCTAAAAGTCCGGACTTTGTCGTGTCCGGACTTAAATGTCGCAGTGTTATATCTAAATATTCCTATTAAAAAAAATTCCTCTAAAAAGGTCAAATTTTTTGTCCAATTTTGCTCCGCAAGCTATGCTCTAATTGTTTGTATTTTACTTATGAAATACATTTCTCTTGGATAAGCATTAAGGTTCAAGCAAAATTTCATATGAGTGAGCAGAGGGTTTATGAACCTTAAATCTAAACCTTTACTTAAGTCCCTAAGGGTATATTGGTAGTAATTGAGATGCACTTTTAATATCAACATTCCCTAACTGTACTTACTAACTTATCATATGGTTCATGATTTGGAAATTGCCTAAGAAGCCAAAAGCAAATTTTCAGCTAAAACAAGGATTGTTGGACCTGTATTATTTAGTCCCATAAATGAATCCCTGTAATATTTTATTTGCTACAGAGATTCATGAATGAGTTTTGTTTTCTCACATAAACCCCCTCAGAATAAAATGCATGCTATTTGTTTACCCCTAGAATTCCTGTATTAGTGATCCATTTTCAACCCAAACCATACATATGACCCACCAATTGTGTATAAAACCACAGCTGAACTAAATTTGGAAAATTCCACAGCCCAATTTTAAATGATACTGATCATCATCAAAGTTTCTACCTAAATGACCTACCGGCCCAAGCAAATTCAGCTTGCGTGCATTTTAGTAACTGATGTTTAAATGTATGAAAAAAGGGGGTATACAGGCATCTTGCCATTTTCATAGTTGTGATTTTAGACGGTATTACTTACCTCTATAGTTTACTGTCGGTCAAGGCTTCAAAACGGAAGCCCTGCCTAGAACACATGAATCAAACCTTCGCTATATGAAAGAGTGCAGGAATTATTCTGATCAAATTACAAACATTCTGCATGGATCAATCTGAAGAAAGTGATGAGAACATTTTTACTCAAATTCATGAAGCATTTTGAAAAAAACTTCAAACTAAAACTATATTGATTGTAAATCACACAAGTAAACAAACAACTCTCCTCTAGCATTGTTTACTTCCTGAAATGCATTAATTTGGACCTCGTAAAATTTCGACAACTTTAAAGGTTTCTTGACTAAACAAATTTTTTTCAATTTTTTTACTTCAAATTAAATGACAAACTTGATGTCATAAATTAAAATCTAGCAGGAATTTGATTTTGACCCCGTACTGTCTCAGTACTTTGATTTTTATTTTTTAGTGACTTCTTAGGTTTGCTTAATTAGCATTTGGCGATCATTACCCAATATAGAAAAATCGCTCACTGGCTGAGTCGTAGATATTTGAATATTTTATTACAGCAACATATCAACATATTTTCCTTCAACGATTCTTTATCTGAACGTCTTGTTTACATAATGGCCCAATGTTAATTGAATTTAGTGGTGCCCCGTCCTCTGACAGAATATTATTATTTGTGCCCGTTGATTGGCTGATTGATTTTAGTTCCCCATTCCAGCGCCTATTTCCTATTTCCGTCGCAGATTGATTCCTCCGGATCAAACCTGGGACAGGGCCTCTCCTCCCACATGTCTTTTTTCTCTCTCTCTCCATCTTGTCCTTATAAGGACATGCTTATGAAGTTTGTTTAAAAGTTAAGTTTGTTATTTCAAGATAGGTATGAATACACAACTGAATAATGTTAGTACCGACGCATACATTAGAGCATGATGCTGCACTTTGTCACCAAATAATCTCCGAAAATCCAAAAAATATGAACCCATCGAAAGGGTTCCAGGTTTCAAATGTATTCTAAAACGTTTAATATTACTGATTATTCAAACTAACTAACACTTTGTCCTTTACTTAACCATAATTTTAAACAATTTTAGCTCTGAATTTCTAAACCGTCTGCTGGTTATCGGCATTGATAGAAAAAGGAAGTGTGGATATATGTAGGTGAAACACGGTATGTTTAAAAAATTCCGGACAAAATTTCCGGATTACGCAACTGACTGATACACAAAGTAATCAACTAAATCAACCATTATTTCAAATCAACATACATATAACACCATAAATATTAGCTTCAAACAATATTAAGACAATGAAAGCTTTGATAACGGCATATATTTACAGACAAGCTGAAATATATGCAAATAGATTCAAATGCACAATTCTTATGTTGAAAGTATAAAAATATTTTTTTCTTTATAAATATTTGTGAATTGTGAATTACAGGGCAAACATTTTACATTCAAAAGACAATCAAGAAAATACTGAATGAGATAAATGAGAACTCTTTATTTCCCTTAATATTTTTTTAAAAGGATTAAATTGATTACACGAAGAAACATTATGATTTTTTTTTAAATTCTCTTATTAAACTTCTATGACAACTAATATAAGGCATTCGTTTAAAATATGTATCTCTAATGGGTATTGATCTTTAAATTATATTAATGACACATTTTGCGAAAACCTTTGACATCACAGAAGGATTGACGTATGTTGTTTTACCCTTTTCAGAGTATTTTTCACTAATTTTTCACTAACGTCACCATATACCAGTGAAGCGAAGCGCTTCAAATTTTGACCTTTACTCGGCAGTCAAGGGCATTGAGCAGTGAGAGATCTTTATCGTACTAACGCCTACCGTGACACGGGACCTCGTTCTTTAAGGTCTCATCCGAAGAACCCGTAACTTTCACTTTAAGTGTGCAGGGCAGGGCGAAGAGACCGTTGCTTTCCATTTCTAATCAACATAGGTCAGTCCCGGTCAAGATTCAAACTCACGACGAGTGCTCTACCGGCTGAGCTACCGTGAACGGTTATCAAAACGTGATGGAAATACCTTTAAGTTAATGATCATGATATTCCGGTATTGTATTTGCGTACAAGGACATTGTATCGACCATAGAACTTACGAATTAATGAATTAAACGAGACTATTGATATTCTTGTTTTATCAACTTTTTAGCTCACCTGAGCCAAAGCCTCAAGTGAGCTTTTCTGATCAAAATTTGTCCGTTGTCTGTCGTCATTGGCGTCGTCGCTGTCGTTGTTGTAAACTTTTCACATTTTCATCTTATTCTCAGGAACCGCTGGACCAATTTTCAACCAAACTTGCTAAAATGTATCTTTGGGTTAAAGGGATTCAAGTTTATTCAAATGAAGGGCCAAGCCCTTCTTCCAGGGGGGATAATTATGAATTAGTGAAAAATTAATGGCATTTTTAAAAAAATCTTCTCAAGAACCACTAGGCCAGGAAAGATGAAACTCATGTGGAATCAATCTCAGGTAGTGTAAATAAAAGTTTGTTTAAATCATGACCCCCAGGGCAAGGGGAGGCCACAATGGCCGATCAAAGTTTAACATAGGAATATATAAGAAAAATCTTTAAAAATCTTCTTATCAAGAACCATTGGGACAGGAAAGATGAAACTCATGTTGAATCATCCTCAGGTAGTGTACATTCAAGTTTGTTCAAATCATGATCCCTGGTGCAAGGGTGGGGCCACAATGGGCGATCAAATTTTTACATAGGAATTTATAGGAAAAATCTTTAAAAATCTTCTCAAGAACCACTGGGCCAAGGAAGATGAAACTCATGCTGAATCATCCTCAAATAGTGTACATTCAAGTTTGTTCAAATCATGACCCCCGGGGCAAGGGTGGGGCCACAATGGCCGATCGAAGTTTTACATAGGAATATATCTAGGAAAAATCTTTTAAAATCTTCTTTTCAAGATCCATAGGGACAAGAAAGATGAAACTCATATGGAATAATCCTCAGGTAGTGTACATTCAAGTTTGTTCAAATCATGACACCGAGGCCACAACTGGCCGATCAAATTTTTTCATAGGATAACAGAGGGAAAATCTTCCAAAACCTTCTTCTCAAGAACCATTGGGACATGAAAGATGAAACTCATCTTGTATCATCCTCAGATAGAGTACATTCAAGTTTGTTCAAATCATGACCCCCGGGGGTAGGGTGGGGCCACAATGGGCGATCAAAGTTTTACATAGGGATATATAGGGAAATCTTTAAAAAATTTCTTCTCAAGTACTGCAAAGCCATGATTAGTGATATTTATATGGAACCATCCTCAGGTACTGCAGATTCTAGTCTGTTCAAATCATAACCCCCAGGGATAGAGGTGGGGCCTCAATGGGGGATTCAAGTTTTACATTAAAATATATTTTTAAAAATCTTTATCTAAGGAATAGCAAAGCCACGATTAGTGATATTTATATGGAAGCATCTTCAGGTAGTGTAGAATTGAATTTGATCAAATCGTAACCTCCAAGGGTTAGGGAAAGGGCATCAGTGGTGGATCAAAGTTTTACATAGGAAAATAAAGGGAAAAATCTCAATAACAGAAAAGCTATGTTAAGTCATATTGGCATGTACCGGTAAGCATCCTCATGTATTGAAGATTTAAATTTGTTCAAAACATGAGTATCCTTTGGGGTAGGGAGGGAAACAATGGGGAGTCAAATTCAAATTATTACAAAGTACTATATACAAAAAAAAAGTTTAAAAAAATCTATAAAAATCTTTATCTCAAGAAGATATATGCAGAATTGATATGGAGGCATTCTCAAGTAGTATTAGAAATTAAGCCCCCTCCCCAACCCCAACCCCTCAGTAAACTTTTCAATTTTGATCTGATTTGTGCTTTTTCCTAGCCGATGTGCTCAGGTGAGCGATGTGGCCCCTGCGCCTCTTTTTTGTCAATAATTTCCTCGTTTTGGAAAAAGTTCATACTTAGAGCATGATCTTGCGTATCGAATCAACTGAGAAATATTTACCACCATACACAGGTGATAGAGGTATATCGCTGCATAATAAAGAAAAGCTGTTTGAAAAATTAGTTATTATGTTTATCATAAAGCTTTGTTGAATACCATTAACTACTATTTCTAGTTAAATATCCAAATAGGAAAGAAAATGTGTCAGACTCTGAGGTGCATCTTTTAAAAATACTTTTTTAAGAGCCATTGAACCAAATAGGACTTTGGCAAGGTTCCTGGCTTTAGTATACTTTATAGTTTTCAATCTAGAAATTTTCAAAAACTTTTGAACAGGTTTTGTGGTACGGAACATGTTTAATGTTCACCAAGCCATCGTTTTTAGATTTTTCTTGCATCAATGTTTTCACAATTCTCAATGCAATACCTATGTCAAATGTTGATAAACAGGACATACATTATTTTTAACCATACAACTTCCCTAAAACCCATTTATGTCATAGACGTTTTGAATAAAATACATTGTTGTATTCTTAGTTCCGATGACATTTACATAATTTGGCTGATAAATGGAAATATAGAAATAATACACAGAAATTCCAGCACTTTTCTTTAATATTGAGTTACTTCCCTTAACATCTAATTATTTTTCATAATCAGTGATAATGATCAAAAGTTTCTATCATGTAATTAACGTTATTGGAAACAAATTGTCATAAATATATTTTCATGGATTTATTATAACTTTTATTCATACATGTAGTTACTAAACTCCTTCACATGACCTATAGAACTGTTCTCAACCGGTCACCTAGATTTCACCTCTTTTCAGCATATGTCACATCTTTGCCCTTCCCTGCATTGCTATGGTAAATGACGATCAGTTGACTGTCTGCCCCTTTAGTTTACACAATGTACAACAAAGTCATCATTGCCTTTCTTTCTTGCTGTATAGTTGATTCTATCCATTCACCAGAAGTCTCTGTCGAGACTGTAGCTCTACTGGCTTGTACTTATAACAAAGGAAGAGAAAGGTAGCTATTGTCATCAGACCAAAACTGTAGGAGGAGTAGCGTTTAAAAGAATTTCAGAAAAAATCTAATTTTAGTAACCATGGCAACACCGTTCATCGAAGTGAAAAGCCTATGCACTAAATTATGTATCTTAGTGCAGTCTAATTGTGTGTCAAGTTATATTGAAATCAGACCAAACCTGTAGGAGGAGTAGCATTTTGGAAAATTGTTTACAGACAGACGGACGGACGACGGACACCTTTTAAAATATCTTAAAATATTTAAAATATCACATAAGCTCTTTTGGTCTCTGACCAGAATAGCTCTATAGGACCGCCAAGAGAATTCAAAACGGGAGATCACTCTCTGACTGTTTTTATAAGTGAAAAAAATTATTTATCAAACCTTTTTTCTCCGGAAACCCTGCCTTGCCAATGACCTTAAATGAAATCTTCTTTACGTATACATTGTGTAAGTTTGTTCAAATAATGACCCCTGGGGTAGGGTGGAGCCACCACTGGAATCAGAGCTTTACAATGGAAAAAGAGTGAGAAATCTACAAAAAACTTCTACAGAACAGCAATGCCATTATTAGCCATATTTGTGAAGGATTCCCAAGGTAGTGTACATTCAAACATGTTCATATCCTGGCCCGCAGGACAAGATGGGGCCAGAATTGGGGATCAATTTTTTTTACATAGGAATATTTAGGAAGAAATCATCTCACTTGTGCCAAAGTCCATGCTTGTCCCAAATATAAATATTACGGTGAAATTTTTCTTTCAGCTGCTACATTCGAGTCGCAATCTTATAAATATATTACTATATATTAACCATATATTTGGACTGGCAACATAATTTTTATAAATGCTTTGAAATGTATGGACAGTTACATCAGGAATAGACAAAGATAAAAGAAATATACAAAGACAAATATAGAAATAAAAGCACTGAGAGTTTATCGGAGTGGATTAAAAGTATCAGATTGATGTTAAAATAATCTGGCATGAAGCGGCCGAAGGGCAAAATGAAAACCGTATATCGGGTATCCCATTTGTCTTCAATAATTCATAAATGAAAAAAGAATGGATATGTTACACAATCAATATGTCCTAGTCCTAACAGGTAACGACATTGTCTTTGTTTGTAAAGCTCATTATTTTAATTGTATGTTAGAGGAACTAATTCCGTAAGTGTTCATCCATCCTCTCTATTCATAGCTTTATTCGGAGGAAATAATTTGAAATCATGATTATGTCACTTTGATGTATTTTCGGTCACCTGAGTTACTCAACTGACCTAGTGCTATATTTTTTCGTCCGTTGTCTTGCGTCGTCTGTAAACCTTTAAAATTTTTTAGCTTCTTTCTGGATCCACTAAACCAATTTTGCCATGAAGCATGGAAGAAGGGGAACAAAAATCGTCAAACCTGTGGCCCCTGCCCCCTTGGGGCCTCAGGAGTGAGGTCAAATTCATCAAAATCAATACAATTTTTAAAAATCGGCTTCAATACTGGACATCAAGCAGTGAAACTGTTGGCATGATTGTATAAAGTATTAGATAACCCTCAACCTAAATAGTGAAATTCATGGACCCAAGGGTTCTGGTCCTAGGGCGGGGCTCTAATAATTATATTGTGAATTAATGTTTTGAAAATCTTATCCCCTTCTGGATATTATTTAATACAAATTCGGTACGTGATACAGTACAAGAATGCCTTTTCCAAAATTCTGAAGTACATATATGACCCGAAGATTTGGGATTGGCTTTGAGATTCTTGTTGAGGGTTGGGGGCTCCTTTGATTATATTCTAAAAAAGCATTTCATTAGGGGACGACCATTTGATTCTGAGGGGGGGGGGGCTGGCAGATTTTGGAAATAAATAATCTGTCCCTGAAAATGTTGAAAATAAATAATCTGTCCTCCTCTGCAAAGAAAATAAATAATCTGACCTTGACTTATGATATTTAAATATTGTGAAAATACCTTTTTATTTCCGTGTAATTTAACCTCAGAATCTTCAATTCAGTATTTTTTTTTTGGCTCGCTTCGCTCACCATTTTAGAACCAAATAATATTTAAAATCAGATTACCAGACTGGATACTTGTAGTCAGTTGATCAACATGACAATGTGCACTCAGTAGATGTGATGAATCACTTTAAATACAAGCCAATTCTTAAACACCACAAAAGATAAATTTTCTTGTCAAAGAACTATACTTTCCGATAAATTAATACAAAGTATACAGTGGCGGATTTAAGGAAGGCATACATGTGTATGACCCCTCCCCTAAAATTTCAAAGTATGATATGAATTATATTAATATTGCCATACTTTAGTACAATACCAATATTTTTGTGCCTAGTTTTACTCTTAAAATACACGTGAAAAACCCAAGAGCTTCAGGGGGCTTCGCTCCCTGTGCCCCCTTCATTCAAAGTATGATATGACTAGTATTAATTATGTCATACTTTGGAACATAACTGACCAATTCCTACATAATTGTGCCTGGTTTTACTCTTAAAATACACAAAAACCCACGAGCTTCAGGGGGCTTCGCCCCCTGAACCCCCTTCATTCAAAGTATGATATGACCAACATTAATAATGTCATACTTTGCTACATAATAACCAATACCACTATAGTTGTCCTGGTTTTACTCTTAAAATACCCGAAAACCCAAGAGCTTCTGGGGAATTTCCCTCCCGTGGCCTCCACCAGTGCTTCGCCCAGACCCACTGGGGGCCTTAAGGCGGCCCTAGACCTATTGCCTGAACGAAGTTATACACGCCCCCCAACCTGAATCCGCCTATGGTATATAAATGATTAGTCTTTTAGAATCAATCGATCAAGGTGCCGTAAGACAAAGAAGAAAATAAATAATCTGTCTTCGATAATCTTGAAAATAAATAATCTGTCCTTGACAGGCATGAAAATAAATAATCCGTCTCAAAAAAATTTGCCAGGCCCCCCCCCTCAGAATCAAATGGTCGTCCCCTTAACAAGATGTGTTTGTAGACAATGATGCCTCCATATGGCAACTAATGGCGAAGGTTTAATTTTCTGAAATGCGACTCCAAAGGTCAAGGTCAAAAGTGCTGATATCCAAAGGAAGGTCTTTTTACAAGAAATACACGTTTGAAATGTGAAAGCCCTAGTTCTAACTGTTCAAAAATTATGACTAAGGTTAGAGTTTTTTTTTTTAAATGGGCCAAACTCTTAGATCAAGACCAAAAGGTAAAAAAAAATTAACAGCTGAAAGGTCTTGTTACTATGAATACACATTTGAAGTATGACAGCCCAAGCTCCGACTGTTCAAAAGTTATAGCCAACGATATTTTTATGTAAAAGTAAGTCAAACTTTAAGGTCAAGAGGTCAAATTTGGTGGTACCCCATGAAAGGTGTTAACAAGCAATATGGTCTTAACAAGCAATACCCTGTGAAATATAAAAGCCACAGACCCATCCACTCAGTAGCTATGGGTTAGGTTAACAGAAACAGACAATTAGGACCAAAACAATATACCCCTGGGATCTTTCGATCCATGGGCAGAAAAATACTCATTCTTGCTTCTGGTTGTAAAGCAAACAAGCTAACTGTATAGCTCTGGTGAGCAAGAGTGCTTCTTTCAGAATATTCAGTTTCATGGCCCCTGGAATCGCCCGCTTTGCCCTACCCTACTGCCCTAACACCAGAATTCAAAACCTAGTGTCAAGAAATTCTCAAATGTAGAATATTAACCCTCATCATCATAACTATGCACTTCTAAGAATTGACACATTTTCACTAATAGTATATTATCAAATGCACCTCCTTACCCTATTAATCCAGAACCCCTGACCCTGGGACCACAAGTTTTAAAATTCAGTTACATGTAGAGGCTCCCTTTTTATCATAACAATGCAATTTGTACATGTATATCAGCTCAAAACTAATATTAGATCACAGGATTAATTCATGATTGATTACTAGAATTAAACTTAGTGTATATTCAGTATAGTAGCAACAGAGCCTCGTCCTGATACCAGAACATCTGATCCAGAGGCCATGATTGATTGATTGATTGTATGTTGTTAAACGTATCTCTCGAGAATTTTTCACTCATGTGGAAGACGCCATCACTTACCGGTGGAGAACTGAAAATTTGTTTTATATCCGGTACTTAGGGCCATTTATCAGGGAGGGGTCTTTTTCGTGCAAGCATCTACTGCGACACGGTTCCTCGGTTTTTACGGTCACATCCGAGGAAGCGGTCTCAATAGGGATGGGTATCGCCAAAAATTTCGTATCGCGATATTATCGCGATATTTTATAAAAATATCGCGATATATCGTGATATTTATAAGCACACTATTTCTTTGATTTATATAAAAATTATTGATTATTATTCCTATTTTTTTTTCATTGTTGTTGTGAATAAATGAAAAATCAATCATTTTATAATGTATTTAATGTGTTTTCATTCAAAACTTAAAAAAAAAAAATAAAGAACAAATAACAAGAAAATAAAATTCTAATTAACATGTCAAACAGAAATATTCTGTTGAATATTTCCCTTTCTGGTTTGGGAAAAAAGAAAAAAAAGGATAACTTTAAAGTCAATACTCAATAACAATTACATTTGGTTTCTTTATTTCAGTTTAGGGCATGTTTTTTTTTAAGAAAAGTAAATTGTCAACATGTTTAGGCTTTAAAATGCCCACTGGGCATTTAATATATCAAAAACACATTTTGAAAAAACTCTAACAAATGGGACACTTGTGGCAGGAATGCAAAGGTATGCATTTTCTAGCAAGTTTAAAAAAAAGTGGGAATTTAAATTCATTTTCTTTCCACCAAGAAAGAGGATTTTCCTGAAGAGGTATATGCTATATACACTTCTGTATTCATTCACCTGCTGCTCAGCAAAAGTACTTGGTGATTTTGGTAAAAGGCTCAACATCAGTAATGTATACATCACCAAGAAAGCTGTGGAGCACAGATTCACAAGAATACGCAAGTGAGGAAGAACCTTCTGCTTTAAATCCAAAGTTTTGACAGGGCTAACATCTGGAGAATCTGAAGACAGAGAGGGGAGGGGTGGCTCATATCAGGACTTCAACATCATCTAATTCAGCTTCTTTGTAAATTATTTCTCTCTTAAATTCACTTTGATTATACTCCAATTCTGTACTCTACAGACTTCTAACACAATATCAGAGTAAACCGCTTATCTGTTCATTTTCAATATAAAAATTTATGACAGTTTTTTGCGTTATTCAAAGCAGATGCTTTACGTTGAGTGTGTTCAATCCGATTATATCTTTCTTTCAAGTCTTTATACATAATATTTTTCATGCTGGACTGAAAATTGTGTGTTAATTTTTTACTATAGCTTGTCCAGAAGTTTATTGTGAAGTGGCAAGATAATGGACAAAGTGGGAGATTTTTCTGAACACAGGAGTGTTGTTATATCCTTAAACGGCTTTAACAGCTGGACAACTTCCTCTGCCACAGTAAAGTTATTAACAAATTGATAAAACCGGAATAGCATGTCTTGTTTTAAAGTCATCATTTCTTGTCATGTTTTCCTAACTCCTTTGATTTCAATTTAGCAAATATTTACATTTCCTGCATTCCGAGATAAAATTACGAAATGTAAATGTAGGCACTATTCCATCTTGTGCGCGGTTCCATTAAAAATTTGTGTTGAGGCAGTGATAAACTTTCAGCTGTATTCTTGAGCAAAGCAGCTGCAATGTTGCTTCTGTGAAAAAAAGCTACAATTCTTCTAATTTTGGCTAGAATATTTTCCAGTTTCTTAACTGCAAGGCATTTTTGACAAGCTAAATTTAACGTATGTGCGTAACAGTTAATGTGAATGTTTCCGAGGAGTTCACCTGCTTTCATCATATTGGCAGCATTGTCAGAGACAACTGGTGGAATTTTTCATGTGAATTGTGAGGCAATTTATTCCTTCACAGCGTTTTCAAAACCTCTGCAACATTTTCTCCTACAATCAGGACACAATATTTTTTAAAATTATTTTTTCAAAGAATTAAACCAATAAATATATACATGTATATTAATTAATATTTAATTTAGGTCCTTGTTTGCTTGGCCTCATATTTGTATTGCAAATTGAAACAATAATAATCAAATCATTTTTTTTTTCATAATTTCCAATGTACCTGTATAATTCATATGATCATAATGTTTCAAACATTTTAAATTACAAAGATATCCAATCTTTGTCATTTTATTTTGTAGGTATTTTAAAATGTATAAATCTAAAACATTTAATGAAGAACTCCAGCCATCAGTGGTCAGTGCTACCTAATAGTAATAAGGAATTAATTAAATTAAAATATTTATGTACTGAGTAAGATTTTTCTAAAGGTTTAACACATAGTCACATATTAGTCTATAAACTTGATAATGTTTTTCTTTATACTACGGGGAAATTTATTACACAGAAAATACTTACTTGCTCTGCTTCAAGAAGACTACTTAGAACTTGAACTTTCACATCTGAATACATTTTTGGAATGACAACTTCACTAAATGTCTTTCTGTGCAGGGGACCTGGTAACAATTTTCCAAACAAGCTATTATATTCAATTTTTAGCTATCAACCATGCTAAATGTGAATGATCTTTGACAATATCATCTAGCAATTTTGTACGTGATTTTCTTTAATGTTCTATATATTGAAAGCATTTTTACCAAAAAAGAAAAATTTCCAGATATAGGTACAGTATTTACAACAGATGTTTTAACCTCTAATTTTTCTGAAGTAGTCTTCGTAGGATTTGGATCTTCCGTGAGCAAATTCGGATGATGTCTAAATCCCATGTGACTGTTCAGGTTGGAGTTCCACCGGGGCATTTCACTTAAATTTTACACTTTGAACAAACGGCTATGTTTTCTGTAACTTTTCCTGTTTTTTTTTTTTTTGTAGGAAGTATCCATACATCTGATTTACCTTTGAATTTGAGAATTTCGATGTCAAAAAACAAAGGAGAAATAGCCATTTAAAGTTTCGGTAATAGTAATTTTAAAATCTGATCGATTAAATGGTTTATTTCTAATGTCATGGATTATTAAATTTAGAATGTAAAAATACCGGTATTTAAAGGTTCCCAATATGCAGCGATACGTATCGCGTGACTAAAAATCGCAATATACCGGTTTACCGATAAAATCGCACATCCCTAGGTCTCAACATCCCACAGTAAGATAATTCGAACCAGCGACGTAAGGATCGTCTCCTAACTTCGCGACTCGAGAGCAGACTTTCAAACCACTGTAATGGAGCTGTAAATAATCGATTTATATAAAAATAAAATTGAAAAAACCTTATCTTATGAAATGTTCTTCAAATACCAAGAGGGGTCAATATACGAAGTTTTAACATGGCTTTGTAATAATACTTTATACATTGTCTGCCTGTAGATAGGCCTAGTGATAAATGGGGAACAGATAAGAACTTAAGTTGGAGCTGGTACTGAATATCAGACTAATATTCTGTTGAATCTGATCTTCCTGCTTCTCTTGCTTCTGGGAAACAAAGCTTCTTCTGCTAGTATCAGTTTATTTCATACGCTATTGGCTATCTAAATTGTTGTATATACTCAGGTGACCGTTGAGGCCCTTTTGGCCTATTTTTCATATACTCCAAACAATCAAAACAAATTTAAAATACCACACTGGTACTTATATAAATTCAAAAACACATTTTGTAAAAAGGTAACAAATAAAATACTTATAGCGGGTTCGAGTAAATGTTCCATTCATTTTCTTTCTGTAAAAAAAAAATCGTTAGTACGGAAATCTCCAAGGTCAAAAGGTCAAAGTTGTTGGTACTCAATGAAAGGTCTTGTCACAGAAAATACACATACATGTATGAAGTATAAAATATATGATATATACCTACTGTTTGTTCAAAAGATATGGTCAAAGTAAAAGTTTGGAATTTTTGTGTAAAAGTGGGTCAAACTCTAAGGTGATGGTCAAAAGGTCAAATTTGGTGGTACCCAAAGAAAGGTCTTGTCACAAGAAATACACATGTGAAATATGAAAATCATAGCACCATTAAATCCAAAGTTATGGGCAAGGTTAAAGTTTTGCGGACAAACAGATAGACAGAGAGACAAACAGACGGATGGTTACTAAACTATATACCCCGAAACTCCGTTTACGGGGCATAACAAGTATCCTAGTGTATAGCTATTTGTAAATTATTTCCCAATAAAGCGTTTTAAATTAGCTACAGTGTATTTACAATCCAATTCTGTTCACATCAACGATCCTTCTAAAGTTTGGATCGGGATGTTCTGGAAAACTTAAGGTTATAGGTTCTTCTTCAATATATTCCACATTTATGACAGTTTTTTTTTTTGCGTTATTCATTAGCTGATGCTTTTCGTTGAATTGTAAAATCTGATTATGGTTCATTTGTAAACCTCTAATATATCACTCTGAATCATAATAGTGTGTTAATTTACTATAGGTAAAAGTCTTTTGGGTGAAAATTATCAATAAACTTCACAATATACCTTCATCACCTGCATGTTGAGTTTATATATCTCATTTGATTCGATGCGCAAGAGCATGCTCGACGTATGAACAAGTTCTTGAACGAGGTAAATTATTAACAAATTGATAAAACCGGAATAGCATGTCTTGTTTTAAAGTCATCATTTCGTACATGTACATGTTAGTTCTATGGTCGATACAATGACCTTTTCAGGAAATACAATTTATCATTGAATATTTACATTTCCAATGTCTTAGTCCGAGATAAAATTACGAAATGTAAATGTATTCAAATTTTAGCATCAATGTAATGCGCGGTTGTAAAAAAACCACGTGCAGGGCGGGACAAACTATATATTTTAAGATAGCAGGGCTTGGAGCAAGTGGATTGGCGGAATCAAAGCATGTAAAAATAAGGAATAACTGTATTTTTGATTTTTCAATTTCATGAAGATGATCAATCGATTGGCTTGCGTGATAATTTTATGTATAACGCCTTCATTATATATATCAAATTATCCAAATCCCATCCTGATTGATCACTTCATGAAATCGAAAAATAAGACAGTTATTCCTTAAGTCAAATGCTGACTGACATTTTTCATGTGAATTGTGAGTCCATTATTTTTACAGTTTTAAAGACGGATTTTCTCCTTATTTCCCGACTATGACAAGGAGCACACGGCGATGTGATTGGTCGGCAGGGGATGCTCACGCCTCCAAGGCACTTGATCGCACCTCTGATGTTTTGGAGGTCCTTGTTTGCTCTGCCCCTATTTTGTATTGCTTTATGGACTAACGATCTTGAATATTGTTTGTTATCTCCATATGTTTCATCAGTTATAAATCATATGATCTTAATGTTTCAAACATTTTAATTTTCTATAATTATATCAAATCTGTGGTCATTTTATTTTGTATATTTTAAAACTTTATAAATCTAAAACATTTAATGAAGAAGTCGAGCGCATTGCGCAGTGGTTACTGCTCTAGAGTCGCGAAGTGAGGAGTTGAACCTTATTTCACGGCTTCGAATCACACCGTGGGTCGTGGAGACCGGTCCATCGTCAGTCCTTCTGTAATTAAACTTTTCACATTTTCAACTTCTGAAGAACAACGGGGCAAATTGCAATCCAAAATTACACCCATGGGTGAAGGGGAGCATAAATAGTGACAAATGAAGTGCCAGACTCCCTTACAATTAATGGGAGATAAGCAAGAAAAGACAAAAATAGGGTTGGGTTTTTAAAGATCTTAAGAACTTTGGGCCAGAGAAAAAATGAAACTAACCTGGAGGAATCAAATCATGACCCCCCGGGAAAGGGTGAAACCACATTTGGGATTTCAAGTTTTACAGGGAAAAAGAAAGAAAAATCGCCAAAAAAGTTTAAATTTAATGTAGGCCTGCCTACCCTTCCGCTTTCGGGTTAATTCTTAGACATATTCCATTTGCATTGTATAACATCTAATTTTTATTTTAAAATTTATTACTTGTGTTCGATAATTTGTATCCAAATTTCAAATATTCGGATCGGATCGGGATCTTACGGAAAACTTATGGTTATAGGTTCTTCTTCAATATATTCCACATTTATGACAGTTTTTTTTTTGGCGTTATTCATTACCTGATGCTTTTCGTTGAATTGTAAAATCTGATTATGGTTCATTTGTAAACCTCTGTTCATTCACTCTGAATCATGAAAATAGTGTGTTAATTTACTATAGTTGAGTCTTTTGGGTGAAAATTATCAATAAACTTCACAATATACCTTCATCACCTGCATGTTGAGTTTATATATCTCATTAGATTCGATGCGCAAGAGCATGCTCGACGTATGAACAAGTTCTTAAACGAGGTAAATTATTGACAAATTGATAAAACCAGAATAGCATCAGTCTTGTTTAAAGTCATCATTTCGTACATGTAAGTTCTATGGTCGATACAATGACCTTTCCAGGAAATACAATTTATCATTGAGTCAAATGCTGACTGACATTTTTATGCAAATTGTGAGTCCAGTATTTTTACCGTTTTAAAAACGGATTTTCCCTTATTTCCCGACTATGACAATGAGCACACGGCGGTGTGATTGGTCGGCAGGGGATGCTCACTCCTCCATGGCACCTGATCCCACCTCTGATGTTTTGGAGGTCCTTGTTTGCTCTGCCCCTATTTTGTATTGCTTTATGGACTAATGATCTTGACTATTGTTCGTTATCTCCATATGTTTCATCAATTAAAAATTATATGTTCTTGATGTATAAAACATTTTAATTTTCTATAATTAGATCAAATCTGTGGTCATCTTATTTTGTATATTTTAAAAACTTTATAAATACAAAACATTTAATGAAGAAGTCGCCCGCGTTGCGCAGTGTTTACTGCTCTAGAGTCGCGAAGTGAGGAGTTGAACCTTATGTCGCGGCTTCGAATCACACTGTGGGTCGTGGAGACCGGTCCATCGTCAGTCCTTCTGTAATTAAACTTTTCACATTTTCAACTTCTGAAGAACAACGGGGCCAATTGCAATCCAAGATTACACCCATGGGTGAAGGGGAGCTTAAATAGTGACAAATGAAGTGCCAGACTCCCTTACAATTAATGGAAGATAAGCAAGAAAAGACAAAGATAGGGTTGGGTTTTTAAAGATCTTCTGAAGAACTTTGGGCCAGAAAAAAAATGAAACTAACCTGGAGGCATCAAATCATGACCCCCAGGGAAAGGGTGAAGGCACATTAGGGATTTCAAGTTTTACAGGGAAAAATAAAAAAAATCGCCAAAAAAGTTTAAATTTAATGTAGGCCTGCCTACCCTTCCGCTTTTGGGTTAATTCTTCCGCATTTTTCTCACACTAAATTACGCTGTTACGCCATTGCAATTTAACAGTTTAAGTATCAGGCTTTAAATTTGGCAATGAATTACTCCTGAGTTTAAGTGTAAAATTCTTGTCTGCATAGAAAATATTTGTAAATTTTAATCACTTGACATGTTACAGGAGCTACAATCTTGAAAAGCAGTAATGAAAACGATTATCGAAATTGATTTTGCTTTCAAAATAAGCACGCAATACATTCCCTTAAATTTGGAAAATACAAATACTTCAGAAACTTTTACATATACACTTTTAATGATATACGCTACTATAATTACTAGTAAGACTATAAGTTGTGTAATAAGTTGTGCTAAGCAAGGTTCTGGTCAAATGTAAATAAGTCTGTATGAATCATTACAAGTTTAGACGTTTTGCACATTTATAATTTGTTCAAATATCATGTTGTTAATTTTGAATTCACTAGAGAGAGGTAAATGCAAAATTTACTTATCATGTTGTAAATTTGGCATTCCCCCCCCCCCCCCCTTAGTAAATTCAAAATTTACAACATGATACAAAGAAGATTGAATTTATGTACAGAACAAAGTGTTTACATCATGGGTTCGGATGGAATGTTTTTTTTTTTTTTTTTTTTTTTTTACATTTTTATCCTATATAGACTGTTCAACTTAGCGTCTGCATCTGATTATTTAGAATCACAACGAGAAATTAAATAAGACAAAAATGCGCCTTCGTCTTTAGAAATCAACCACAATAATGGTCTAGATTATTTGGCATGTCAAACTTTGAAATATTCTATATTTTTCAATTGTATTGTATAAATAATTTGCAATGTATTCTATAATTTTCCATTTGTATAATAGTAGTTTTGGATTCTATAATATCCCGTTTGTATTGTATAATTTTTCATTTGCATTTAAGTATAATCTTTATTTCTATTATAAAACTTTTATTTGTCTTCTATAACTTTCCATTTGCTCCTTAAATTTTCCATTTGATTTGTATAATTTTTCATTTGCATTCTGTTTATTCCATTTGCATTTTATAACATGTTATTTGTATTTTAAAAGTTATTATTTCTATTTTATTACTTCTGTTATAATTTGTATCCGAATTTCAAATATTCGGAATGTGGGCAGACTTGTTAATAATATGGAAAGGCCCGGGCCCTTGTCTCTAAGATCTACAAAAAAAAAATAACCTGGCCAAGAAGAACAGAATGATTCAATTAAACAAGATCGTAAAATCTCTGGTAACAGTGTAGTAATAGAATAACTTTAAGACTTTTAAACATTGAAGAGGGAAGGGCAAGCGCATTCTCCGGGAGTGTTGTTATAAGTCCAAATAAAAGCATTATGACAAGTGTTATATGGATGGATCAGTTCGGATGAGTAGGGATTTTTCACCTTCGCCTTATTCCGTATCATAAATTACTTTATCTAATGGTTTAAGACAACATCATTTCCTTGTATAGATAATATTCACAACTTTAAAAAAATATATTAAAACTCGACAAAAAATAAAAGTGAGAATAAGAGATAAATTGCGAGGGATTTTTATTCCATGGGAACATTTTTTTTCAGCATATATATTGAGTTTTGTATTGATTTAACAAAACTTCTTTAAAAAAAAAAAAGTATTTGATATTAAAGTGTTAATTAACTAAACTGTTTCATAACATAAAGGAAAAAGAAAGTAGCTTAATTAAAACCCAGTTAGCTTTGTCTAGGGAGTATAGCTATATTCATTATTTCAAATAAGGTCCAACAAAAAAAAATCAAAATGTTTAATCAGCTAAAATAACACAATTATAATTTTAAATGAGAGATTTTAATTTTTTGGAAGTTCTGAATGAGTTGCAAAGAGTGGTCAGTCTAAACAATAATCAATACAAATAGGTAAAAAGGACGTCGTGTACATGTAATACACTGGACATGTGGGATCAGGTGCCTTTGAGAAATGACCACCCCCTGTTGACCGATCACACCCGCCGTGATCTCTATGTATTTATCAGGTAGGCGAACTTTTCCGTAGTCAAATTCACAATAAAAACAAAAACCTAACAGCTGGTATAGAACAAGTCAACCAAAATACAACTTAAAATAGGAAATGGAATTTATCACATATTCCATTTAAACAAAATGCAACCTGAAGAGATGTTTCTTTGCTTGTTTAGCATGGCGCTTTTAGTCGCGGTATTCGCGACGATAAAAATAAATAGACATAAAAGTCCTATTTTGGACCTTTAAGCGATTCCTCTACCAAGCCGTAAATGAAGAGAATCCATTAAATTTTAAGATCGATAGAAACAGCTACGTTTATATAAAATTATACAGTGAAGGATCCAAAGGGGGGTTACGGGGGTGCAACGGGTGGCACCTCCCCCCTTTGGATTTGCAAAAACGAAAGAGAAAAAGAAAGTTCGAAGTTTTTGCTGTGTATTTTGTTGTATTTTTATTATAGAAAAATCAGTAATGTTTAGTGAAAATCTAAGGTAATATAAAAGAAATTCGGTTGTGAAAACAAAACGAAATTAAACCCCATTCTCTTACAAAATAGGACTTCCAGGTTCGGAGATTTATTTTCCTTTCTTTTTCAAAAACTTTCTGGAAATCAATACAAGTACTTATTTTCCCAGGTTGATCAACCTCGCACTTTTAAAAATCATACTCTTCCTTGCATCCAATTGAGTTATTTAATAATATGTATGAAAACAACGTACATGTACGTTATAATAACTCTTTTCGCCCTCATCCCCCCCCCCCCCTTTTGAAAAGTTTCTAGATCCCGCTTGGTTATGTCAGGTCGAACATTGCCTTGTTACCATGAATCAAAATTTAAGCAACAATACATTCGATCAACAGTACATACGGAAAGGTCAAATAATCTTTTTTAGTGGAGGCGTGGCTATCGATCGTCTCGATCCAGTGTCGACATTTCTCTCGCTCCTTTTTTCCCTATCTAAGACCTACATGTTTTATGTACAGCGATGTCAGCGTGATATTATAGACTTATTAATTGTATGTAGTTTAATGTCCTTTTCAAGATTTTTTCACTCATATGGAGACGCCACCACTTGACGGTATAGAGCCACAAATTTTGTCCTATATTTGGCACCCTGGGACATTGAGCAGTGAGGGATCTATTTCGTGCCAGCACCTACTACGATACGGGACCTCATGAACATCTGTTTATACGGTCTCATCCGAAGGACCGGTCTCCACGTCCCACAATAGAATTAGAACTGATATTATAAAACTTAGAGGATTTTGAGCAAAATTAGAACAATTTGTTAAATTCTGAAAATGACAACTAAACATTCTCCAATACGCGTTATTGATTGAGGTCACTTAAAAAATACAGTCATTATTTTCACGAGTACTGGCATCACGTGATAAAATGCAACATTTTTTGTAATGCCTTTTAGACTAAGTATGAGCCCACGTTTTTGTCGGCTTATCTTTTTTTTATGACATTCTTTTCTTTATACATCTTCGTTTTCTTAATATCAGCCGACAAACATATGCTGACTATGAATTCAAACGATGAGAAAAGCGTGAATCTGATTATCCTCAAGAAGTCTTCATGCCTTGGATATTTATTTAAGTTTTCCTCGTAAAGAATAAATTTCATATCTGAAGCAAGAAAACACCGTTAAGATGACGGGGATATACATTTATCTCATACTTGTGGATGATACTACCCGTTGGATAAACCTATGCTTTATTCACGGGTAGATGTTTTATCAATAGCACTTACGCTTTTGACACGATCTCTCGCTTTAAGATTTTATCTAATGAAACTTTTATTTGTAAAAATTTTTGCCCCTTATAAAATGAATGATAAAGAGCAATAATGTCGTTAAATGCAAGAAAATGACTCGTATATGTCAAATTATTATATGTCTTATTTTATCAAAGTATGTGTATCTGTATTGGCTACTCGAAGACGGATGTTACCCTCCCCCTTCCTTTAAATCATGTTCGGAAAAAGTAAAGCCTAGCTGTTAAGCTGTTTTTAAAAGATTGAAATGGTGTATATTCGCTCGGCAAGCCTAGCAAATATATACACCATTTCAATTCGTTGGAGAAAGCCAATATCATATCACACAATATAGATATCCTCTATGTACATGTATATGCTGGAAAGAAATATAACCACTTATTAAAACTTCAATTTACCGCTTTTTTTGGGGGGGGGCACTTAAGCTCATGCATTCTTTTCCGGCCGGGGTTACCACAGGACTGCAATACAACTAACAAACAAAATAATACAACAAATATGACAACCCTACTTAGAAATGAAAAATTATAAATCGGCTGGATTCTTATCAATCATCCAAACATTTCAATTATCAATCAACTCAATTACTTGCCAATAACACGTCAATTGAAAATCTTGAATTTGAATGCCAACAAATATCTAATTCGAAAAACAAGCTAATTCTGAGACTCTGTTCCCCGCTTGAGAAAAAAAGAAGAGCATACACGGATTGGATAACCTAAAAGCTTCTTCAGATATCGCCTTGAAAAAAAGTTTTACACATACAAAATTTATGAATTAACGACCTTGGCCTTTGACCTTGGGGTTTTCCTTACGCCGTAGGGAATTGTGGTATAAAATACCAATGCAAAAGAGGAATGACTTCTGGAGATATCTCGTGGACATTTTAAACGAAAGTGTAAAAACTGACAAAATGTTTTAATATATGACCTTGACCTTTGAACCTCAAAATCAATAGGGTTCTTCCATAGGCAAAAGGTAGCTGTGTAAAATTGTTAAGCTCAAAGGAAGGTACTACAGAGATATCGCGTGAAAACGAAAGTGTAACAGACGGACAGAACTACAGACAGCTAGAAGGACGGACAGACCGAAATATTCATGGGGGGTTTAATTTCGTTTTTTCGTTATTAACAATATTCAACGAAATTAAATCCTACACGAAATTTTATTTGACTTTATACTGAATACGTAGGGTTACTTTCAAAACAACGAAATTAAATGTCCACGAAACTACTTTTGATGACAAAACAACGAAATTTTATGCCCTCAAAAATTTGTGCTTTTACAGTAATTATTTTCGCGATATGACGTTTAAGAGCCATTTTGCGATTATAATTACTCGCGAAAAATAAGGAATTTATAGTAACTATTGAACTGCAACCGCCTCACATGGGTGCTAAGAACCAGTTCCCATTTGAATTTCGACAGATTGATGAAAGACTACGAATGATATTGTAAATCAGAAATTCGGGAATTTTGTTCTTTAAATATAGACTCCTGAGAACAGTTTTTTTTTTTAACTATAAAACTGATTTATTTGCAGATGATCAGTGACAAGACAAGTAGAATTGATGCAAAGCATCAAATCGGCCGCAAACAAAATTTAGCATTTTGATGCAAAGCATCATCATTTTTATTTCAGGCTGTCTTTAAAGCAAAATAAATTATTTTTTAAACAAAATTTAGCATTTCAAAAAGTACAAGAATGCCATGAAAGCACAAGATATTCAAAGCTGAAATTGTGATCTTGTTTTTTTATTTCATGGCTGTATTTTTCATGAACTTTTGCAAAATAAATATTTTTTTTAATTGAGTAGAAATTTTAGTTCATTTGCCCATTAAATGGAGTCATTGATGTACATGTAATAAAGTCAATGTTAATCTATTGTCATCAAAATGAAGATGTAGACCTATCAAGATGAACCATGTGCTGATACCTTGGACCTTTGCCCATGGTTTCTGCAGAGTGGGCTATGCTGCAAGGCGCGGGCGGTGCAAAATGTAGAGAAAGATATCCTTCTGCAGCTGTAGCACATTCAAACATTTTTATTTGTTGATCAACTTTTAAATTTTTTCACCATGCACTTTTATGTCATTATTATCCGGAAAATCATGATGATTTTTCTTTATATCTTACACACTCCCAGGCTGGGGAGTATCTATTGTAAACTTTTATTTAACCATAAATTATCAATTACGTGATGGGAAATGATAATGAAATTGAAATTAATGACAACAATTGATACTCGTTCTTGTAGTTTAAAGCATGTTTTTGAAATATTTTACTCATGATTTTAAATGTATTATCATTTAAAAATTATGTTACTGAATAGATAAAAAAAAATAACGCCTCATTTCCCAATGTGCACTTTCTAACACAACCACAAATAGATCGGCCGCTGCTGCGACCGATAATAAGTTAATTTCTGAGTTCAAATGTTATTTTAAAGAAGTCGCAATCATTGACGTCAAAATTTTTTGGAATTAATTTCTCGTCATGAATGGTTGTATTAAGTATTGTAAAGTTGTACGAGGTTAATATGTTATTTATATTTTTCAGATTTCAAGTATTTACAGGTCGTTGGAGTTGAATATCCACATTTAATTACAACACTTCTCAAATAATTGATGTTACATGTAAGTACTCCTGAAGAATATCCTTCAATGTTGTTGAAATGTCGGGAGGGGTAAAGACAGAGACTTGGTACAAATATTCTGGAACCTGCTTTATATATTTTTTTGTAAGATATTTTTCATCAAGAATGTAAAGTCATATCAGTCTAATATTTTTAGAAAAGATTTGATTAACTATATATTTCTTTTTAGCAGCTTATTATCAAGCCTGGTGTCCTGTCTTTCCACACACATTTAAGGAGATTATTTATTCAAAAGTGGCGAAAAATTAATTTAAGCATATTATAGTATTTATATTTACCTTTCTTCATGCAGGTTCATTAAAAAGGGGATTAAGCCATATAAACCGAGGCCCCGTGTCGCAGTAAGTGTTGTAGAAAAAGATCCCTCAGCTGCTCACTGGCCCTGAATGCCCAGTACAGGACAAAGTTTTTTGTCATCCATCGGCGAGGGGTGCCAACTCCATATTAGTGAAAAATTCTCGAGAGTGACTTTAACAACCAACAAACAAAAGCATAAAGAAGGTGAACAAGTCTCAGGGGTTCCACAGCTTAATACAGAAATTGAAAATTACATCTCCCATCTGCAGTATGATTATCAATTTATCACATTGTGAATTTATCAATTACACAATATCACATATAAGGAGGCAAACACATTAGTAATTTGCTGATAAGGTTTGTGGACCACAGAATTTTTCTAATTTTTATTTTACATAAAAATCCTGATACAAATGTACATGTATCCCCATTTCATCAACTTGTTTGTCAATAGTGTGCCCCGTTGATTAGGATTTTTCACTCATTTGTACATGTAGACATAACCAAATAACGGCGAAGGGCTTGAAATGTTGACCTTTACTCGACACTCGTGACCATTGATCATTGTTATACACTAATCCGAATATTTGTGCTTCACTACTGTTATTCTTTATAGTAAGGAGTAAAAAGTCATTGTAGCTTCGCAGGGCATTTATAAGGAGTCGTTATTTATATATTATTTATTTACGAGGTTTTATGAAATTTTTAGGAATTCAGAATAAATGGTTTCTCAAATTTAGTTTGATAGTTCGAGATCTAAGTAACAACATTTTAAACTTACACACATGACAAAAACTGGCATATGATTTGTGAATAATATCATTCTTAGAATGGAGAGTATGGGTTGAACATGTATATCATTATATATAATAATTTTAATCTTTTCTAAAGTAAAATTTTAAAAATATAATGATAAAAGACAATATCGTTGCCTGCTTTGTATACGTTGGGACCTGTGACTGTCGATCCTCTGGACTATCTAATGTGATCTTCAAAGTGCAATCAGGTAAATAAGTAACAATGATGATAAAGCCTTGAATAAATCACACGATGTTTTATTGTGTTGAAATAAAACGTTTGGTTCAATCACGCAGAACCTTAATGTGATTTTTCTTCATGAAGAATATTAAGCTTCTGAAGTGTTAACGTTATGCGGAGGATTTTTTTTCTCAAGATTCCTGCTTTTTTTTGCCACACATGTATTTCCTTTGTAAGCCCTCTTACCGTGTATTGAAACATTAAAAAGACCAAAGTACTCTGTAAGTTACAGATAAATAACTTGGAAAAAAAAGAAACACGAAAACATGTAGTAAAACTTAAGCGCTTAAGCTTTACTACAGGTTTTCATGTTTCTATAACACATGTATATACTTGAGAGAGAGAGAGAGAGAGAGAGAGAGAGAGAGAGAGAGAGAGGGTATTGCAAAATCAATCCATGTCCACTACTGGGTTCCCCTTTTCTCTAAAGGATCGATGTCATTTTATGATATCCTGTATATGAAGAGTGCCCCCAAAATGTGACATTTTGGTAATTACTTATTTATGAATGAAATGTCTTAGAATTAAGTCGATTTTTCTTACAAAGAGAGACGTCTTTAAATGCCATCAGACATGCATGCTTTGGAAACATATATTTTTAAAAAAAAAATCAAACTTGATCTATGGTTTGTCACTTGAATAATTTGTGGCTCGGTACAAGCCCTTGCCACAGTTAGGATGCCTCTTTTACAACGCACTTTGAAAAATTACGCACTTTGAAAATTTTTTTCAAAGTGGGTTAAATTTGGGACCAGATGAACGCACTGTGAAAAATAAAACATAAGAAATTCAAAGTGCGTTAATATCGACTATAAAATGTGTTTTGTCGATATTCTTGCAAATCTTAGGTACAATAAATAATTGGACCTGTTGGATAACTTTTCGATGATAAAGTCACTTCAGGATGTGAAAGTGAGCGATTTTGATTTTTTGATACTTTGAAAATTCTTTCTCTCTTAAATGTTTTACTGTACAAGGGTCATAAACCCTCTGCTCATTTATGTAAAATGCAGCTTTAACTCTAATGATTTTCCAAAAGAAATCTGTTTTACGAATAAAATAGAAACAATTGTAGCATAGCTTGCGGGGCAAAATTGGACAAAAAGACACTTCAACTTGGCATATTTATAAAGGAATAATAGAAATTTATGTCATTAAGAGTTATCTCTCTTATCAGCGTATCGATGAACCTTAATTATACCCCCCTTGAAAAGTGGGAGGTTATACTGTAATCGGTACATGTATGTCCGTCCGTACGTCTGTCTGTTACACTTTGGTGTACCCATCTCTTATCCTTATCCTTATCTCAACTCCTCTTATCACTTCAGTGAAATTTAATGAAACTTTCACAGAATCTTTATTATATATTGCCATTGTGCACCTCCTATTTTACTTTTTGATCCGACACATATTTTGGATTTTCCGGCCACAGCAAAATATGGACTTTGCCATTATAACCATATGGGAGGTGGGGGGTATCATTTAGTGAGCTCATTGCTCACAGTACCTCTAGTTTTTTCCAGTTTGCATGCATTTTATGTAAACTAAAATTCATTGAAAGTTTTCAACGTCTTACCAGTTATGCAAATACATATCTTAGGGTTTAGCATAGGCATCAGTACCGGGAGGGGGCTTAGGCACACAAATGTTTTGCAAAAAAAAAAAAAAAGATCTGTAGCGTTATGGTTTTATATATTTATGTCCGTCTTTGTCCATAACGCTACAGATCCCGTTATGCAAAAAGCTGCAATTTACGACGCAATATTTTTTGCGCACTTTTGGAGAGACTCTCTCCACTTTCTAGCATCGGTCAATCAACTACCATTCACTCCTTAATTCTAGACACATCCTGTAGCCAATATGTATATTTTATCCATCTTTCAACCATTTATATTTGTTTCTACAGGCAATGAACTCACTTGAAAAGAATTTTCAGCAATCTAACAAATAATTTTAATCAAGCGAGTTTATCACTTGTAGAGACGTTTATAAAGGGTTGGGAGATGGATAAAATAAACAGATTAGTTTAATAATGTACCTAGAATTAGGGAGTGAAGGGTAGATAATGGACCGATGCTGGATATTGGAGAAATTCTCCCCAAAAGTGCGCAAAAAATATTACGCCGTAAATTGCACATTTTTAGCTCTACTGGTCAGAGATCAGAAGAGCTTATGCGATAGTAATGCGTCCGGCGTCCGTCCGTCTGTCTGTCCGTCTGTAAACAATTTTTCAAAATTGCTACTCCTCCTACAGTTTTGGTCTGATTTCAATATAACTTGGCACACAAGTAGACTACACTAAGATACATAATTATGTGTATCGGTTTTTGATTTTGATGAGCGGTGTTGCCGTGGTTACTAAAAATAGAAATTTCTGTGAAATTCTTTCAAAATGCTACTCCTCCTACAGTTTGGTCTGATTTCAGTATAACTTGGAGCACAAGTAGACTACACTAAGATACACAAGAAACATATATTGACGCAAGCGTCAAAAATCGGCCGCAAACCAATTAATTATTCCATTGATAAAGTAATTAGAAAATGAAATTTGCGTGACCTGTTTTTAAAATTTCTTATACTTATCTGTTTAAATATCCTCGTGACATGAAACACTTGCATGCGACATTACCGATTCTCTTCATGCATAATGCATGTACAATATTATATGTATAAGCAAACGGTCCATAGACCTCTGCGTCTCTGCACTCAGTTTGGTACATAAATTGTAAACGAACTGCTCTGGTGGAAGTTTCATGTTTAAGTAGTTTTTACATAAAAGTACAGAACTAAAATTTAAACTAAGCTTTAGTTTTACTTTAATAAAAACGCAACAAATATGAAATATGTGGGGCTCCTCGCTCTTTCCTATAGAGGATATTGACTTCCCCCAACTCCCTCTAGATCCATCACTACATTTCTTCTCCTTCAGTCTCTTTGTTTCGGTTTTGAGATGTGGCGGGAAAATGCATGGCACATTGTAAAACGTGCTTTATCCTAGTCTCCTAGCTGGACCAAAATGTTGTAAGATTCTGTGCTTTTAAGAAATAAATATTTCATCAAATTTTTGAAAATTTTCCATAGAAAATGTATGAATATACACGTCATTTCAAAATAAATACAACAAATCCCGTATAGGTTGTTTAAAAAGAGAAAGTAAAATTGTTGATTTACAACGCGGTCTTTGTTATAGACTATGCCTACGTATAACTTCGCCGCACTTCAATCATGTCGGAGTTTGTCAATCAGGATTGGATGAAACACTTACCCCCATTATTTATATGATTTTAATTTTATGATTATTGTGCTTTTTGTTAAACATTCAAAAATATCTTTGTTTAATATTCTATAATATGAACGCTAAATATTTTTATTTAAATCGTTCTAACTCCGCAGAAACGCACGTCGACTTCAAACTTTCATATCAAGTAACCGACCGCCTCCTGGCGGCCGGTAATAATTCTGTGTATAGGTTTTTGATTTCGATGAGCGGTGTTGCCGTGGTTACTAGAAATAGAAATTTCTGTGAAATTCTTTCAAAATGCTACTCCTCCTACAGTTTTGGTCTGATTTCAGTATAACTTGGAGCACAAGTAGACTACACTAAGATACATAATTCTGTTTATCGGTTTTTGACTTTAATGAATGGTGTTGCCGTGGTTACTAAAAATAGAAATTTCAGTTAAATACTCTATAAATGCTACTCCAAATACAGTTTTAGTCTGATTATAATATAATGTAATATAATTTATTGCTGTTTTAAAGTTTCAATTCCCATCTGCTTATAAGTACTTTTCTCTTCCTTTGCTACAAGTACAAACCAGTAGAGCTTCAGTCTCGACAGAGACTTCTGGTTTGCATTAGGATCTTGAAACAAACTTAGACTTAAGTCAAAATTTCAATCGCCTATATAATATTTATTAATTATGGAATTTATTTCTAAATTCCAGATAGCAACACCTCTTTGGAATATTGAAAAATATTTTAATTTTGGTCTGCTTGACTTCTACAACATTTTATTATCAAATATAAATTTTGACTTAAGCTTAAGATGTTTCATCATCCTGGGGCCATGTGTTCAATACTTTAAATTTAAAATAATAACCTGTAGTGACTTAGGTTTAACTTTTAAAAGAAGAGAAGAGGCATTCTAATACTATTAAGCAAATATGCTGATTATAAGTCAACAAAAACGCCTCATGGAGAACTTTATCAGGGTATTACCGTAAAGATTAAATGGGATATCTGTCACATGCTAATACATGTATGTAAAGTGTGCATTGTTTATCAGAAATCAGCTGCAGCTGAGTTTAGCTCGAGATTTTCTCCACCTATCAATAATTATTTTTTTCCGTATCATAAACAACTTCATAAAATAGTCATTGACTATATCTGTTTATCACTTTTTCAAAGAAATAATTGTTTTGAAATTTCCTCAGACCATGTATTTGTAAGATATACAAACTTTAAAAACTGTATAAATGTGAAGATATTGAACAGTTAATCCATAAATAGTACAAAAATGTGTGAACATGGTGAATAGGGCATAAGACACGAGTTCTGTGTTTATTTGATAAGGTGATGTCTGTCACATAAAAAGTATGGAAATTTTATTTTATCGTGAGCAAAAATGTGCTTTAAAAAATGCGAGATCTGTTTTACATGAGAATGCTTTTTTAGTACATATATACATGTACGTTGGCTTAATATTGAATTTTTGCTGGAATACAACTGTAAAAAGATTTACAGATATAAGAACTTAATACATATCATGCTTTGTATGAATCAACTGATGTATAATTTCAGTATTCAATTGAATTTCTTTTTGCAAAAGACATACGTCTTACAGCATCAATACAATATACACTGTACATAACTTTGGGTGTAGCATAGGCATCTATACCGGGAGGGGGCTTAGGAACACAAATGTTTTGCAATGATATACATAATATTAGCTGCAGATCTGTAACGTTATGGTTTTATATATCTGTCTTTGTCCAAATAACGCTACAGATCCCGTTATGCAAAAAAGATGCATTTTACGGCGCAATATTTTTTGTGCACTTTTGGGGAGAATTTCTCCACTTTCTAGCATCGGTCAATCAACTACCTTTTACTCCTTAATTTTAGACACATTCTGTAGTCAATATCTATACATGTAAATCCACCTTTCAACCATTTATAGTTGTCTCTACAGGCAATGAACTCACTTGAAGTGAATTTTCAGCAATCTAACAATTTTAATCAAGCGAGTTTATCACTTATAAAAACGACTAGAAAGAGGTTAGAGATGGATAAAATATACAGATTAGTTAAATATTGGACATAGAATTAGTGAGTAAAAGGTAGTTATTGGACCGATGCTGGAGATCTGTAGCGTTATGGTCAAAGACAGATATATAAAACCATAACGCTACAGATCTGCAGCTAACATAATCTATATGCATTTAAAATTGGGGCTTGCCTTTGGGGTGGGGGTCCACGCTCAATTTGCTACCGACGGCTATGAATAAGAAAAAAAGAGTTGGGCTTAGAGACCTTCGACTCCTCTTCGCCTTGTTCTTAATGAGGTTAAATCAATATATGTAAATTGAAAGTTTTTTAAAAGATACATTTATTACAAATTGATTCTCTCAATTACTAAAATCTAAGTCTAGGATTTCTGTTCTATACATATTTTTTTCAAAGTGCGTTAAATTTCCCCATAGTAAAAGATGTTGATGTACACTCTTAACGCACTTTGAAAATTTTTTTTCAAAGTGCGTTGAGTGTGTCCCAAATTTAACGCACTTTGAAAAAAAAACTTTCAAGGTGCGTTAATTTTAATTTTGATTTTAATAAGATTTTAAAACGCAGTTCGCAATTCGCAATTCAAAAGTGAACTGCGTTCTAGAACGCAGTTCGCAATTCAAAATTTTAACATAAGCACTGTGGTCTGAAACTATACGAATAAACATCGGGCTCGGGGACATCGAAGTCCCCTACCCTGGGGTCTGAAATTTTGAGGCTGGGGTACTAGGGGTCAGATTCCATTTCTGTGAAAAAATGGTGATGGTACCATCTCTAGTTTCCGAGATATAACCCTCCAGTTTTTAGCCCTACTGTATAATACTGTAGGAATAAACATCGGGCTCGGGGACATCGAAGTCCCCTACCCTGGGGTCTGAAATTTTGAGGGTGGGGTACATTGGCAAGGTTCCTGTCTTTAGTACAGAAATTTTCAAGAACTTTTGAATGGGTTTAATGGAACCAAACATATTTAATTCTGGCTCATTTAACCTACCAAGCTAGCCATCCTTTGTACAATTTGTCGAATCAATGTTTTCACAATTATCAATGCATTTCCTATGTAAAATGTGGATTTAAAGGACCTACATTTTTTTAATCATACAATTTCTCTAAAACCCATTTATTTTATAGACGGTTTGAATAAAATACATTGTTGTATCGATATATGATCATTATTTCCTATGACATATTACAATGTATATATATATTCTATATATTGACCGAAAATGCAAAATATAGAAAGATCACACAAGAAATCCAGCAGTGTTCTTCACTTTAGAGTTACTTCCCTTAACATCTAATTATTATTCATAATGATCAATAGCTTCAATCATGTAATTAACATTTTTGAAAACAAATTGTCAAGAATATATTTGCAAGGATTTATTATAAATTTTATTCGTAGTTAATACTAAACGGTGCCTTCTTCATACGACCTATAGAACTGTTCTCATCCGGTTACCTAGATTTCACCACTTTCAGCATATGTAACATCTTTTTCCTTTCCAGCATAGCTATGGTAAATGACGACCTGTTGACTCTCTGCCCCTTTAGTTTACACAGTGTACAAGAAAGCCAACACTGCCTTTCTTTTTGCTGTATAGTTGATTCTATCCGTTAAAAAAAGATATGTGGCTTTGTTTACCCCTTTAACATACGCTAAATATTATACCCCCGCTTGAAAAGGGGCAGGGTATATAGTAATCGGTATGTCCGTCCGTCCGTCTGTTACGCTTTGGGGTACCCATCTCTTATCCACAACTCCTCTCATATCATTGAATGAAATTTGATGAAACTGTCACAGAATCTTTATTACATAAATGCCATTGTGCACCTTCTATATTACTTTTTGATCCGACACATGTTTTGGGTTTCCCACAGCAAAACATGGACACTGCAATTGTATTCATATGGGAGGCGGGAGTTACCCGGTGTCATTTAGTGAGCTCAATGCTCACAGTACCTCTAATGTATTTCCACCGTCTTGAGAATTCCAAACCGGAGATCACTTTCAATGACTGTTTTTGTAAGTGAAAAAAACTATGTATTAAACCTTTTTTCTCAGGAAACCATGCCTTGTCAATGACCTCGAAGACATAATGTATAGAACAAGAGGATATATTTGAAGTTTCTGTATAATCTTATAGACAAATATTAGACATAGACGATTAAAAGTCATTGTAGAAATAAACGCTCAAAAGTCGTTATCATGAGTTTTAAAACTGATGAAATGTTTACAATATGTATTTATGAAAATTAAGCAAAACTAGAGGTACTGTGAGAAATAAGCTCACTAAATGACACCCCCGCCTCCCATATGATTATAATGGAAGAAGTCCATGTTTTGCTGTGACCGGAAAACCCAAAATATGTGTCGGATCAAAAAATAAGATAGAAGGTGCACAATGGCAATATGTAATAAAGATTCTGTGAAAGTTTTATTAAATTTCACTCAGTGGTTTAAGAGGAGTTGCGGATAAGAGATGGGTACCCCAAAGCGTAACAGACAGACGGACGGACATACCGATTACTACAGTGTATATACCCTCCCACTTTTCAAGCGGGGGGTATAATAGAATGGTCGCAAAAGGATAGATGTATCAGTCGAGAAACATTTTAATAATATTGGATCGATGACGACCAACTACACAGGAGTATTTGCACTCCGACTACATACTTATAAAAAGGAACATTAAGCACTTTTCAGTTTTATGATGGTGTAAAAAGAATTTCACCCTTTTCGTGAATTTAACTTATAATCTTACAACATTGACAGGTACATACAATCTTATTATTAATACCTATGCAACTGATACGGCTGTGCTGTGTGCTTAGTCATTAAAGATAACATTATTAAAACAATGACACGTTTGCTGTTTTACATCCATTTGGTTTTCTACGCGTTCAGTTATATTGTCACACATCATTAAATGACCTAAGTTGTTGTTCTGATGCTACTATTTACATTAGATATAATTTTACTCGTTTCAAACCTAAGATGAGATAATATGAAGGAAATTGATAACAAATAGAGTCCCGCCCTACTGAAATATGTGTCTCTTACAGATGATTAATGACATCTCTAGTATTAGCCCCGTTCCTTAAAAAGATCAATTTCACAGTGTAACGTAATATTAAGTATTCTTTTTATACCCCCCGCTTGAAAAGCGGGAGGGTATATAGTGATCGGGATTTCCGTCCGTCTGTACGTCCGTCCGTCCGTCCGTCCGTCTGTTACGCTTTATCTCTTATCCGCAACTCCTTGAGTGAAATTTAATGAAACTTTCACAGAATCTTTATTACATATTGCCATTATGCACCTCCTATTTTACTTTTTTATTCGACACGTATTTTAGGTTTCCCATTGCAAAACATGAACATTGCCATTATATATTTACCTATGACGTCACATTGGAAGCTTCTGGATAACATTTGATAGAACGAGTTATTCCTCTTTACACATTACCGTATATAGCTCAACACATGGACATTATGGGAGGCGGGGGGTATCATTTAGTGAGCTCATTGCTCACAGTACCTCTAGTTACTCTTTAGATTGTGACAATAATTTATCTTCAAATGCCCCACGAGGACAAATACCCCCAAAATATCTGAGAACTCTTAAAAAATTTCAATGTTGAGATGTTGACGAAGGTAATTTAATTTATACCCCCCGCTTGAAAAGCGGGAGGGTATATAGTGATCGGGATTTCCGTCCGTCTGTACGTCCTTCCGTCCGTCCGTCTGTTACGCTTTATCTCTTATCCGCAACTCCTCTTATACTACTGAGTGAAATTTAATGAAACTTTCACAGAATCTTTATTACATATTGCCATTATGCACCTCCTATTTTACTTTTTTATTCGACACGTATTTTAGGTTTCCCATTGCAAAACATGAACATTGCCATTATATATTTACCTATGACGTCACATTGGAAGCTTCTGGATAACATTTGATAGAACGAGTTATTCCTCTTTACACATTACCGTATATAGCTCAACACATGGACATTATGGGAGGCGGGGGGTATCATTTAGTGAGCTCATTGCTCACAGTACCTCTAGTTACTCTTTAGATTGTGACAATAATTTATCTTCAAATGCCCCACGAGGACAAATACCCCCAAAATATCTGAGAACTCTTAAAAAATTTCAATGTTGAGATGTTGACGAAGGTAATTTAATAGGATCTTCCTCTATGGCTTTTTGGATATCCGACACACGACCAGGAAGGATAACTCTTAAAATCATTATACAGTTAAAAACATCTCACATATAAGCTTGAAATTGTAATTTTTTTTTTTTGGTTAGCAAACGTCATTTCATGCATATGAATATGATTTATGGGTCTTTGGAGTTTAATAAACGATTTTGTAAAATGTTGCAATTTGTTCCTTATAAAATCACAAAACAAAAATAGTATTTGAGAAATAGAATTTCCTTTAATTTAACCATAGGTACAAGTACCAATACACATGTATGTGCATGTGATAAAATTATGATTGTTTTGTGATGTCTTAGCGATTTTTTTTTTACACTTTGTATTATACATGTATGACAATTGAAAAATATTTTTAGAAACATAAAAGAACACGGTACAGTTAAAGTAAAGAATATAATTACTAAACAATGTACATGTATTTATTATTCATCCTTAAATGAACTTGCTTATCAATTTTTGATATAACAAAGCACTTGGGATGCTTTTATTCCCATTTTCTGAAGAAAACAAGATGTGTTTGTGAAACACTATGCGCCCGTCGGCAACAAATTCTAAAAATTAATTTTTAGCAAATATGTCACATTCAAGGTCACAAGGTCATTGACCTTGGTGTCAGTTGAAAGTACTTAATTAGTGGAGTAAACATATCAAATATGAAGTCTCTGTGTCTCATGTGTCAAAAGTTATGACGAAAGTTCGAAAAAGCTATTTTTAGCGTATAGGTCACAGTAAAGGTCACAAGGTCATTAACTTTGGTGTCAGTTGAAAGTACTTAATTAGTGGAGTATGCATACCAAATATGAAGTCTCTATCTCTCACGATTCAAAAGTTATGGCGAAGGTTAAAGTTGACAACAGACAAACAGATAAACCGACAGACAAACAGCTAAACAGACAGACAGGACAAAAACAATATATGCCTCGAATAAATTCGGGCGCATAAAAACATTTGAGATTTGTTAATTTCTTTTATGAAGAGATAAATATTATGTAGAATTTGAATACTTGTGTATAAAGCGTTGACCTTCGAACTGTATATCTAATTTAAGTACAAGTAAAACACCGTTAGGTATTCTACCTTTGGTTTTGTACCTATTTACTTCAGATGAAAAAAGAAAGATTAAATGTCAAATAACATGTAATGAAATAAGAAAAGTACACAGTTATAAACGCTCTGAGGAGTGCGACATTTTTCTTATCAAATCTTAAAACCATTCTGAATCACGACTCCCCGCGTACCAAAAGTAAATAAAATATCATTCCCACTGATTATTTTATTTAATTTATGTCCTGATAGATTGTTCAGTATCCGTTTAGAAAAATAGTATGCACATATTTTTTTTTTCTTGGCCCTTAAAGTTAGATAATACTTGAAACCCTTTTACCCTTTAATATGTTGACGGTGCGACCGTTAGAGCGAGCGCAAACTCTTCTATTGTTTTAATTTAGATCAGGCTCGTCAAAACACACATGACATTTGGTGCGTCTAGACTCTGACGTCACATGACGTCGTATGTAAGTTGCAATACCAAGAAAAAACCTGAACAGTGCTGAAAGTGAATGAAGAACGTTTCCTTTACTATTTATCTTCAATATGTATCAATATGAATCAAGGCGAGTAAAAGTTTTGTTAAACATTTGCCGTTATTCTCTCGAGAATATAGCTAAAACAAGTGATGCATTGTGGGTCCAAATTACTGCGTCAAAAAATTCTATCGAATGAATGTGCAATAGTCCGAATTTTCTCTTCGCACAGCGATGCTTAAAGAGCTCGCAGTGACGAGCGTCGCTTTGCGACGCTCGCTATTAAGAACGTATTACAAGAAGATCCAATGACCTTGTTTAAAATGTATACGCATGTATTACAGCAATTACCATCTGTTCAGCTGCAAAAATCATGTCGACTTTCGCGGGATTTAAAACAAAGTAGAATGGTAGATGAATACCGATCCCGATCAGAATTAAGACGATTGAATGATTGATTGAATATTGTTCAATCATTCAATCGTAGATGAATACCGATACCGATCAGAATTAAGACGAAGAAAAACATAATTCTGTGTATCGGTTTTTGATTTCGATGAACGATGTTGCCGTGGTTACTAAAAATAAAAATTTCTGTGAACTTCTTTCAAAATGCTACTCCTCCTACAGTTTTGGTCTGATTTCAATATAACTTGGCACACAAGTAGACTACCTTAAGATACATAATTCTGTATATCGGTTTTTGATTTCGATGAACGGTGTTGCTGTTGTTACTAAAAATAGAAATTTCTGTGAAATTCTTTCAAAATGCTACTTCTCCTACAGTTTTGGTCTTATTTCAATATAACTTGGCACACAAGTAGACTACACTAAGGTACATAATTCTGTATATCAGTTTTTCACTTCAATGAATGGTGTTGCCATGGTTACTAAAAATAGAAATTTCTGTTAAATACTTTCAAAATGCTACTCCAAATACAGTTTTAGTCTGATTATAATATAACGTGGCATGCAAGTAGACTACACTAAGAACTAGGGATGTCAACGAATAGTCGACTATTCGACTGTCAGTCGAATGGACCGACGATCGAATAATGAAACAACATTCGAATATTAAATAAATGCAAGAAAAGGGGTGATAATGAAATTTTCATCTGAAAAGGGTTCTTCCTCAAACTATACAGCTGTACAGTGTACGTCAGAGCTCAAACACAGTCAAAGTATATAAATGATTTTCCACACTTTACATATGGAAAGTACAGTAATTACATACCGCGATAATTATTTCTCAATCACTGACTTTTTTGTTGTTATACGTAGTAAATTATGCAACGCTATATATACTGGACTATGAAAATTATTTAATTGGCTTGTACCAATTATATTTATAAACTCTAGGAATTTCAGATGCTTAGGAACACACAATATTTGCATAGTCGTGATGTTTTAAAGTTCGATTATTATTAAAACAATAATCTTGCATAAAAGACATTTTGATGTATACTAGTATAGCTTGGGCAATCATTAATTGAACAAACAGTATATATTAAACATATATTTTCATCGGAGGTGTGTATAGTGTGTGATTACAATTCCCCATTTCCAATTTGTTTAAATTTTCCAACTGATTTTAATCAATAAGCTTTCAAAAACACTGTGCTATAATAAAAAAAAATGCTCCGAATAGTCGACTATCGTTCGAATAATGCAATCGAATGTTCGACTAAGGAAAATTAATATTTTGACATCCCTACTAAGAACATAAAGAGACTTAATCAAGGATCATTATTCTATTTATTGCTGTTGAAAATTCCAATTTCCAACTGCTTAAGTACTTTTCTCTATAAGTACAAACCAGTAGAGCTTCAGTCTCGACAGAGACTTCTGGTTTTTATTTCAATATAACTTGGCACACAAGTAGACCATTAAGATACATAATTCTATGTATCAGTTTTTGATTTCAATGAAATGTGTTGCCGTGGTTACTAAAAATAGAAATTTCTGTGAAATACTTTTAAAATGCTACCCCTCCTAAAGTTTTAGTCTGATTTTAATGTAACTTAGCACACAATTAGGAATCTCTAAGATGCATGTAGGTACAAACCAGTAGAGCTACAGTCTTGACAGAGATTTCTGGTTTTAATAAATACATAATTGTATTAATCTGGTCTGGTCGATACTGCATTTACATGTAGTTCACTTGGAGCAATTTTTACAGTATTTATCGGTTCCATTCATATTTTGTGATATTAGAACAACATTGCAGAGAAGCTTGGGCATTACGTCACATATTCGTCATTAGTCGGTGCGGAATCTTTACCTGGGTTCACATTAAAATGTTCTAGGGATGCCGTTGCAAGACAGTGTTTTAATGCCTCCGCTCCTTCAATTAACCGTATCAGCTAAATAAAAGAGTAATAAGAACTTTAATTTGTTATTCTCTTGTTTGATAAAATAGTTTAATTAACTTGGCAAATGAATTCCTGCTTTTAAGTTGGTTTTATCTTTGATACGATATAAGTGTATATTCGTCTTCAAAATGAGAATATCTATGAAAGTACAGTTTAAAGGCGTACCTATGGTAAAATATGTGTTTATCATAAGCAGCACTCCTCCCTTTTTGTAACCGGGTACTGTTATCACTCCTAGTGTTTGCATTTGATTTCAGGACGATAAAAATCGATTTAAACTTTAAACGAGAATGATAAATTTTACAGTAACCACCCAAAGAAAATGTGTGATCCATTTGAAACAAGCCATCTCATATGATTAATTTCCTTAAGGTAATGACCCCGTTTAAAAAAAATAACGTCGTGGATACATTTTCTTGTATGTCGCAATAAATCATCCTGAAGAAGACTCCCTGGAGACTTCAGCCTATATTTTTTTTAACGTAAACTATCCTTTAAAATCATTACTGTACAGCAGTTAACATTTATAGTAAAAGAAAGCGTTGTAGCTTATTTTCAATAAAATCCTTACGACATACAGACATATTTTTATGAGTTGAATTATCGTAAGAAAGCTCTTTATTGTCCCCCGCTTTCGCGAAAGCGAGCAGACATTAGATTTTATTCTTCTGTCCGTCCGTCAGTCTGTCACAAAAACTTAAGCCTTGCCACTAATTTTATATATAGTGGAGCTATGATTTCATATATCACATATGTATTCCTTGTGACAAGACTTTTCTTTGGGTACCACCAAATTTGACCTTTTGACCATGGAGTCTGACCAACTTTTACACAAAAATTTAAACCTTTTCTTTGACCATAGCTTTTGAACGGTAGATTCTAGGATTTTCATATTTCACATATGCATTCTTTATAGCAAGACTTTTCATTGGATACCCTCAACTTTGAGCTTTTAACCTTGACCTTGGATATTTCCATACTTAAGAACAAAACTTTAACCTTGGCCATAACTTTTGAACGGTAAGGGTTAGGACTTTCATACTTCACATCTGTAATCTTTTTGAAAAGATCTTTGAATTCGTTGGATAACAGTTGGCCATAACTTTTGAACTGTAGATACTAGGACTTTCGTATTTCACATATGTATTCTCTGTGGCAAGACCTTTCTTTGGATACCATCAACTTTGACGTCTTGAGTTTGACCTATTTAAAAAAAAACCAAACCTTGGCTATAACGTTTGAAGGGAAAGGGGTAGGGCTTTCATACTTTTGACAGAGAAGAGATGGGGCTTTCATATTTGACATGCCCATTTCCTATGACAAGATATTTCCGAGCATGCTATGATTTCTAACTCCTTGACCTTCTCGATCGACCTTTTATTTTAAAAAATCAACTTCGGTGAAAATTTCTTGGCGTTCGTATCTGACACAATATGTCATAAAAATGAAACACCACCCATTAAGACACCGAAAGCGGGGGACCACAATTCTTTGAATTTGTTTGTTATTTATTATTTAGTATCTATTTCAGAATAAGTCTGCAAACTCAATCAGATATATAAACAAATAATTATGTTAATTTCTAATACCTTTCATAAGTCTATATCAATCTGTTTTTGTAGAAAGCTAAATTAAACAGTGCTGCAGTATTCTCTTAAGACTTTTGCTATGTGCACCGTAACTATCTATGAATAACGATCTTTGCCCCTTCCCGACTCAGAATTGAAATATTCGGTCGGTAGCTTGGTAGGCGAGTAATCCCTGTTCAGATTCTGCTAGGCTAGATATTTGGACTGACGCCGTCGCAGAATCCCTGGACAACCATTAAGTCATGTCTGGATATTAAGTCCCAACTTCGGTCGACTATAGCAAGAATTATTCACCTAGACCACGCTGTCTTTCGCTTCAGTTTAGTTGTTTATTTGACTCTCTGTCACTATTATTTCTACATAGCTTGCTGTTTAGGCATGTAAATCCCCCCCAAAAATATTCAGTGAAACCTTCGTTCGAAATATGGCTCCCGTGACGAAATTGTTTACTCCCTCGAATAAAAGAGTTCCTATAGTCTGTTTTTACCCTATCTGATTCTTAACCAAGGCTACTGTGGCTATTGAACGGCTTTGCAGTACTTGAGAAGAAAATTTTTAAAGATTTTTCCTATATATTCCTATGTAAAACTTTGATTGGCCATTGTGGCCCCACTCTACCTCCCAAGGGTCATAATTTGGACAAACTCGAATGTACACTACCTGAGGATGATTCAACATGAGTTTCATCTTTTCTGTCTCTATGGATCTTGAGTAGATGATTTTTAAAGATTTTTCCTATTATATTCCTATGTAAAACTTTGATCGGCCATTGTGGTCCCACCCTTGCCCTGGGGGTCATGATATGAAGGAACTTTAATCTACACTACCTGAGAATGATTACACTCGAGTTTCATTTTTCCTGGCCCATTGGTTCTAGAGAATGAATTTTTTTAAAAATGCCATTAATTTTTCTCTAACTCATAATTATCTCCCCTTGGAAGATGTGGCCCTTCATTTTAAAAAACTTGATTACCCTTTACCCAAGAATACTTTGTAGCAAGTTTGGTTGAAATTGATCCAGCGGTTCTTGAGAAGAAGATGAAAATGTGAAAAGTTAACAACAACAACGACGACAGACAACGGACGCTCAGGTGAGCTAAATATGTATTGATCACCAAGAGTTCGGTTATCTCTACTTAATCAACGATTATCAGTTCAACAGTTGCGTATTATCTTATATCTCTCCGCGTTTCATTTTAAGTGACTCAAATTGTTGATAAATAGGAGTACATAACGTGCAAAGGAAACTGTAATATAAAATGTGGGGTAAGTGGCAGACACTTTTTTTATATATATAAATTGAATTTCATATATACAAAACAATTTTTATTTATCATATATTTCAAAAACAGAAACTAGAGTTTTGTGAGCAATAAGCTCACTATATGATACCCCCGCATCCGATATGGTTATAATGGCAAAGTCATGTTTTGCTGTGGCCGGGAAACCAAAAATATGTGTCGGATCAAAAAGTGAAATAGGAGGTGCATAAAGGCAATATGTAATCAAGATTCTCTGAAAGTTTCATAAAATTTCACTCTGTGGTATAAGAGAAGTTGCGGATAAGAGATGGGTACCTCAAAGCGTGATACACGGACGGACAGCTGGACGTATGGACAGACGGACATACCGATTACTATATACCCTCCGTCTTTTCAAGCGGATGGTATAATAATATCATTAATGACAATTTCAAACTTCTTATCTAAAATAAACAAAGAAATTCAAAGAATTGTGGCCATGCTCGCATTTGGTGTCTTTGTGGGTGAGATGTTATTTTTATGACATATTGTTTCTATTATGAATTTAATTTAAGGTCAATCGTGAAGGTCAAGGTCAAGGGGTAAGAAATCATAGCATGCTCGGAATTGTCTTGTCACAAGTAATGCACATGTCATATATGAAAGCCCTATCTCTTCTTAAAATAAGGAACAAGATGCGTTTGTGAAACACTGATGACCACGAATGGCAACATAACGAAGATTATTTTTTTTTAAAATGCAAATTAAATATATTATTACCCAAAGTAGGGTTTTTCGCACAAAAAATGCGATTGTGAAATACAAAATCCCTAGCACCACCTGTTCAAAAGTTATAGTCGAGGATAAAATTTTGAAAAGTAGGTCAAACCCCAAGGTGAAAGGGTCTGAGTTGTTGGTTTCTTAAGAAAGGTGTTTGTCACAAGAAATACATATGTGAAGATTGAAATCCCTAACCCTAACCGTTCAAAAGTTATGGCGAAGGTAAAAGTTTTTTTTAAAAAAGATCAACTCTAAAGTCAAGGCCAAAGGGTTAAAGTTCTTGGTATCCAATCAAAGGTCTTCTCACAAGGATTACATATGTGAAGTATAAAAGTTCAAAAGGTATGGCCAAGGTTAAAGTTTTTTCATAAGTACGTAAATCTCCAAGGTCAAGGTCAAAGTTGTTTTCATCCAATAAAAGGTCTTGCCACAAAAAATACATACGTGAAAGATGAAAGTCCTAGTATGTACCTTTCAAAAGTTGTGACCAAGGTTAAAGTTTTTTATAAAGTAGTTAAAACTCCAAGGTCAATGTTCTTGGTATCCGATGAAAGGACTTCTCACAAGGGTTACATATGTGAAGTACGAAAGCCTTAGCCCTTACCGTTCAAAAGTTATGGTCAAGGTTAAAGTTTTTTTCATAAGTACTTACATCTACAAGGTCAAGGTCAAAGTTGCTGGTATCCAATGAAATGTCTTGCCACAAAAAATACATATGTGAAATATGAAAGTCCTAATACCTACCAGTCAAATGTTATGGCCAAATTTGATGGTACCCAAAGAAAGGTCTTGTCACGAGAAATACACAAATGTAAAAATGAAATTCATCTCTCCACTAAATCAAAAGTTATGGGCAAGGTTAAAGTTTTTCTGACGGACGGACAGACTGACGAATAAGATGTAATGTCCCCTCGCTTTCGCGAAAGCAGGAGACAACTAGAGGTACCGTGAGCAATGAGCTCACTATATGTAAGCCACCACCCACCCCCGCCTCGCGGATATCCAACATATGATAATAATCATATTATTATATGAATATAATAATAATAATAAAGATTCAGTGAAAGTTTCATTAAATTTCATTCAGTGGTATGAGAGGAGTTGCGGAAAAGAGATTGTTACCCCAAAGCGTAACAGACAGACGGACGGACGGACATACCGATTACTATATCCCCCCCCCCGCTTGAACCCTCCCGCTTTTCAAGCGGGGGTATAAATATGGTTTTAATGGCAAAGTCTATGTTTTGCTGTGGCAGGGAAACCCAAAATATTTGTCGGATCAAAAAATAAAATAGGCGGTGCACAATGGCAATATGTAACAAGTATTCTGAGAGTATTGCATAAGCAATACATGTCCCCTACCGGGTTCCCCTTTTCTCTTTGGGGTGTCATTTTATTAGAGCCTGTGTATAAACCAGAAGTCTCTGTCGAGACTGTAGCTCTACTGGTTTATACTTAAAACAAAGGAAGAGAAAAGTAGCAGTTGACTTTAAATCAGCAATAAATAGAAAAATGATCCTTGCCACTCATCAAAATAAAAACCAATGCACAGAATTATGTATCTTAGTATAGTCTACTTGTGTGCCAAGTTATACTGAAATCAGACCAAAACTGCAGGAAGAGTAGCATTTTGAAAGAATTTCACAGAAATTTCTATTTTTAGTAACCATGGCAACATTGTTCATAGAAATCAAAAACCGATGCACAGAATTATGTATCTTAGTGTAGTCTACTTGTATGCCAAGTTATATCAAAATCAGACCAAAACTGCAGGAGGAGTAGCATTTTGAAAGAATTTCACAGAAATTTCTATTTTTAGTAACCACGGCAACACCGTTTATCGAAATCAAAAACCGATGCACAGAATTATGTATCTTAGTGTAGTCTACTTGTGTGCCAAGTTATAATGAAATTGGACCAATAACCACGGCAACACCGTTTATCGAAATCAAAAACCGATGCACAGAATTATGTATCTTAGTGTAGTCTACTTGTGTGCCAAGTTATACTGAAATCGGACAAAATCTGTAGGAGGAGTAGCATTTTGAAAGAATTTCAAAGAAATTTCTATTTTTAGTAACCACGGCGGATAGAATGCACTTTACCGGTACGGCCGCCATTTTGATTCTAGATCCGCGCGTGAGAGTGCGCGGCGTAAAAACTTAGCAACGTATCAACTATGATGGGCGACGCCATTTTGTTGTGTAAGAAACTCTCGAAGCGAGAAAAAAAGATATCTAAATGGGTTTTCGCTTTTTTAAGCGGGGGTGTGGGGGCGGCAGCCCCCAATACGTAAAAATAAATAAAACAAACTTACCTTAGTCGTTAGATAAATCTGCGTTAAGACTCGGGGCCACACCTACGTGTCACTATACATGTAGAACCATTGTGTCTTTTTTTTTATGAGTTGTAAATACGTTTTTATGGGTGATGAAGGAGATAAACGTCAATTTTAAATTATAGCTAGATCTACTATCCTAGTGCATTCTTGTTTTATATAGTAGAGATTTCCTATATAACTGCATTCCATGTGGTCTCAATGATTGTAAAGTATCCAGTGTTTTGCAAATTGAAATAGATAAATTTTAGTTCGTAAATCCAGGATTTACTGCAGCTCTGTTTCCAGAAATCTAAGATGTGACTCTTACGTTTCATTTTTCTTACACTGCCGATTGCTGTTTCTCGAAACAAGACCGTCCTCACTGCATGTTTACAAGTTTTGCCCCTCCACTTATTCAACATTTCCATAAACTAAGGATCACATTTATCGCTAAAATTTCCAAAAATTCTAGTATGTTGCAGTCAGTCAATTAAAAATATCCATTCATAGAAAACACAACACAAATCATCTTAAATAAGGTGCATGATGAATCACTGTTTACAATCAAATAGAGTGGAAGTCAAACTTTCTATTTCACGTCACCTACCCTGACCAATCACAGCATTGAAATAAGTCACGTGCTTAACAACGTCACGACTTTGGAATGTGGCCGACAAAATGAAAGCCAAAGGTTTGTTTTGAAAGTGCTTTTAGTTTTAATTAATAACTTCGTTAATTAAACGAAGTTTATTAACATGAAAAATGACGAGGAATTCAAAAAATAGGTTATTTTTGCATTTTATTGCCTTTTTAGCGAAATCGTCACGCTGACGCGTGACTCTCTTATAGAGAAGGAACACGTGCTATTTCCATGTTATTTGGACGTACCGGTAAAGTGCAGTTGTCCCACCACGGCAACACCGTTCATCGAAATCAAAAACCGATGCACAGAATTATGTATTTTAGTGTAGTCTACTTGTGTGCCAAGTAATATTGAAATTGGACCAAAACTGTAGGAGGAGTAGCATTTTGAAAGAATTTCAAAGAAATTTCTATTTTTAGTAACCATGGCAACACCGTTCATCGAAATCAAAAACCGATGCACAGAATTATGTATCTTAGTGTAGTCTACTTTTGTGCCAAGTTATATTGAAATCAGACCAAAACTGTAGGAGAAGTAGCATTTTGAAAGAATTTCACAGAAATTTCTATTTTTAGTAACCACGGCAACACCGTTCATCGAAATCAACCAGAAGTCTCTGTCGAGACTGAAGCTCTACTGGTTTGTACTTATAATAAAAAAAGAGAAAAGTAGCAGTTGGGATATAAAACTTTACAAAAGCAATAAGTAGAAAAATGACAAAAACCGATATACAGAATTATGTATCTAAGTGTAGTCTACTCATGTGCCAAGTTATATCAAAATCAGACCATAACTGTAGGAGGAGTAGCATTTTTAATGTATTTCAAAGAAATTTCTTTTTTAAGTAACAACAGCAACACCATTCATTGAAACAAAAACCTATATACTGAATTATGTATCTTAATGTAGTCTACTTGTGTGCCAAGTTATATTGAAATCAGACCAAAATTGTAGGAGGAGTAGCATTTTGAATGATTACAAAAAAATTCTATTTTTAGTAACAACGGCAACACCGTTCATCGAAATAAAAAAATGATATAAAGAATTATGTATCTAAGTGTAGTCTACTTGTGTGCCAAGTTATATTGAAATCAGACCAAAACTATAGGAGGAGTAGCATTTTGAATGATTAACACAAAAAATTCTATTTTTAGTAACAACGGCAACACCGTTCATCGAAATCAAAAACCGATACACAGAATTATGTATCTTAGTGTAGTCTACTTGTGTGCCAAGTTATATTGAAATCAGACCAAAACTGTAGGAGAAGTAGCATTTTGAATGATTAACACAAAAAATTCTATTTTTAGTAACAACGGCAACACCGTTCATCGAAATCAAAAACCGATACACAGAATTATGTATCTTAGTGTAGTCTACTTGTGTGCCAAGTTATATTGAAATCAGACCAAAACTGTAGGAGAAGTAGCATTTTGAATGATTAACACAAAAAATTCTATTTTTAGTAACAACGGCAACACCGTTCATCGAAATCAAAAACCGATACACAGAATTATGTATCTTAGTGTAGTCTACTTGTGTGCCAAGTTATATTGAAATCAGACCAAAACTGTAGGAGAAGTAGCATTTTGAATGATTAACACAAAAAATTCTATTTTTAGTAACAACGGCAACACTGTTCATCGAAATCAAAAACCAATACACAGAATTATGTATCTTAATGTAGTCTACTTGTGTGCCAAGTTATATTGAAATCAGACCAAAACTGTAGGAGGAGTAGCATTTTGAATGATTAACACAAAAAATTCTATTTTTAGTAACAACGGCAACACCGTTCATCGAAATCAAAAACCGATACACAGAATTATGTATCTTAGTGTAGTCTACTTGTGTGCCAAGTTATATTGAAATCAGACCAAAACTGTAGGAGGAGTAGCATTTTGAAAAATTGTTTACAGACGGACAGACAGACAGACAGACAGACAGACAGACAGACAGACGGACGGACGACGGACGCATTACTATCGCATAAGCTCTTCTGGTCTCTGACCAGTAGAGCTAAAAACCGATGCACAAAATTATGTATCTTAGTGTAGTCTTCTTGTGTGCCAAGTTATATTGAAATCGGACCAAAACTGTAGGAGGAGTAGCATTTTGAAATATTGTTTACAGACAGACAGACAGACGGACGGACGACGGACCCATTACTATCGCATAAGCTCTTCTGGTCTCTGACCAGTAGAGCTAAAAATTGTTACTGAAATATGGACATTTCAGTTATTACTTGAATATATGTATTGTATACGTATTGGATCTGCCTTACAAAGAAAGACTCGTGACGTCTTTGAATGCCATTTGACACACACAAATACTTTGATCAGAACAGCTTATTTTACATGGTTGAACAACAATTTTATACCAGAAAAAATCAAACTTAATCTATATGATTTTCTCATTATAAAGGTATCCAGCAAGTTTCAAATCATGATAATCTCGTTTAGAACATTAATCCATTAGTGCATCACGAGCCCTGTTGTGAACCCAATTATTAAAAAAAAAAATACTACCCCCGGTACATTTCCTTCAGAAATCAATGAAGTAGAACGAAATGCAAACTTGATCTATAACTAATCAATTTATTAAAGCTATCCAGCAAGTTTCAATTCATGACAATCTCGTTTAGAACATAAACTGAGTGCATAACGACATAAATGTAGTGCATCACGAACCCTAAATTTGACCCAATTATAAAATAAAAAAAAAATAAAAACCATAATTCTTTCAAATATCAATTAAGCAGAACGAAATGCAAACTTGATCTATAACTAATTAAGGTTAAGTCTCATACTAAAAACCAGCTCAATATCTGCAAGCGTTTAGGAGAAAAGTGCGGAAAACCCTGACAAATTGAAAAGGTCGTAATTCCGTAAAAAATCATTGAATCGGAACGATATTCAAACTTGATCTGTATCTCATCAAGATATACCCACGTATCAAAATTCAGCTCAATATCTGCCAGCGTTTAGAAAAAAAGTGCGGAAAACCAAGTGGGACAGACTGACAGACAAACGGGGACAGACAGACAGACGCAGAGGAAACCTGTAGTTCCCTCCGGTTTCTCCGGTAGGGGACTCATAAAGATTCTATGAAAGTTTCATTAGATTTTACTCAGTGGTATAAGAGAATGCGGGTAAGAGATGGGTACCCCAAAGCATAACAGACAGAATAAACAATTAATCATAAATTTAATTTATTTTAATAAAGGTAATGTTTTTGTAAGCAATGGATTGTCCAGGCGGCACAGCCTCGAACACGACGTTTTTTCGACGTAAGTGTAACTGAGAAAAAACTCTTGATATGAACATTTGACATCCCAAAATCCTGTTAATTCAGGTATGTGTTGGGCACAATTGTTACGTGAAATTTTTACTTCATTCTGGAAGTTCTATAAAATTCTATCGTAAATTTCACATTGAGTGTCTAAACAAATAAAGCCTTGAAAATGACGTCAAAAGGGGGAAGAGGTTTGCTTTTCCAACATTCTATAAAGTTTTGCACCTGAAAAAAGTGGTATAGACCTAAGAAATGTTTAAATACTGTTTCATACTTGGATATTTTACTTAAAAAGGATGTTAATGGTAATCTAACAACCAAGCTTTATGATAAACATGATGACTTTAACTTTTCTATCGTCAACTATCGTCCCTTACTAATGCAGCAATATACCTTCATCACCTGCATACGGAGTGTATTTATCACAGTTGATTCGATACGCAAGAAGTTGCTCCATATATGAAGAATTTCTAAAACGAGGTAAATTATTGACAAGCAAGTTGATGAAACAAGAATATCAGCTGTCTCCTTTAAAGTTATCATTTCGTTAGTTCTATGGTTGATACATGACCTTGTAAGCATAAACAATTTATCATTGAGTCAAATGCTGAATGACGTTTTTCATACTAATTGTTAGTCCATTACTTATACACTGAATTGAAGACGGATTTTTCCGTTATTTCCTGATCATGACAAGGAGCACATGGCGGGTGTGACCGGTCAGCAGGAGATGCTCACTCCTCCATGGCATCTGATCCCACCTCTGATGTTTCGGAGGTCCGTGTTTGCTCTGCTCTTATTTTGTATTGTTTTATGGACTTTGAGATTAAATACTGTTCGTTATCTCCATATCCTTCTTTTCTTAAACTGGCTACAGAGAAATAATATGCATCCATAGTTACTGTACTTGCCTTTTAATGTCAAAATAGATTCAGAGACAAAAGGGATGCACAGTTAATGTCGATTTGTAGTCAAGGTGTGAAAAATCAATTTAGTCAAAAAATGACGTTGATCATGTGTTGTAGATATTGAACTCACAATAGCAAAATATGCTGGTAAAATCAAGTGAGGATCTCTTTAATGAGTCATTTCATTTGGAATATTATGTTCATTGAAAGCCGCTGTTCATGACATTGTAAAGTCCTATAAACAAGGCGGGATTAAGTTCCTACTCAGCTTCAAAGAATCTCATCAAAATTAGTGTATGAGGCATCCCAGATAGCAAGCTTACGTTGGCCCAATGTTGGGCCAACGTTGTAAGTTACGTTGGTCCAATGTCGGAAAATGATGTTGGGCCAATGTAATTTTGCTCATCGGCGCAACGTTGCGCCGACATGTTGGCGCGACGTTGGCCCAATGTCATAGAACGATAATTCTGACGTTGGTCCAACGTTGGGCCACTGTTGTCATTTATGTTGGCCCAATGTCGGAAAATTTATATTGGGCCAATGTAATTTTGCTCATCGGCGCAACGTTGCGCCGACATGTTGGCGCAACGTTGGCCCAATGTCATAGAACGATAATTCTGACGTTGGACCAACGTTGGGCCACTGTTGTCAGTTATGTTGGCCCAATGTCGGAAAATTTATATTGGGCCATTGTAATTTTGCTCATCGACGCAACGTTGCACCGACATGTTGGCGCTACGTTGGCCCAATGTCATACAAAATTTACAATTCTGATGTTGGCCCAATGTTGTCAACATATTTTTGTACAAGGATATTAAGAAATCTATGGAATTCCATGGAAATATAAGAAATCCCAGGAATATACAATGAAAACTGAAATAATGATAACACCACAATTTATTAGGGCTGTGTATTGAGCCAAAAATTTCGATACGATACGATACAATATTTTTTACAGCCGTGAGGCTGAGCGATATGCGATATATTGGATTCTGAAACATGTCCATCAGATAAGGCTTCTAAATCATTTAAATGCATACATTTCATAACAATTAAGTGTTTTATTACCCATTTTAAAGTTCTTGTCTCATTGTCTTTAAAAATAACACTTCAATTAAAACTTTTGATGACAGTAAAATCAACATGTTCAAAAAAATTATCTTTGTATTTTGTAATAATTATAATAACTGTGTTATTTCCTTAGAAATTATATAATTATTGAAGGTTTTAATTCAAAAAAGTAAAATATAATCTTTGGTGATTAAAATTCCCATCTTTTAAACAGAATTTTAAGAAAAAATGGCTGTCCGATACGTATTGGAAGTTACTTTTCGATACGATATTTTTCTTAAATATCGATACGTATCGATATATCGATATATTGGTACAGCCCTACAATTTATCATAGATCAAATCTATATTTCAAAATTAAAAATTCGTTTCTTTTACAATGTGTTTTGAAACAAATATATAATATTACATATACACTTATAGATGTACAATGTAAGCACATATTTTCAAAGTATTCTCACTGATCGACATTCTTTGTAATAAAACAAACTATTTCTTTTTTTAAAAATATGGCATTTGACTTAATGACATTGGGAGAGGTCAACTGCAGTTACAAAGAACTTCCAGTTGCCCATGTACATTTACCGTACAAAGTTAATGAATAGACTAGAGTGACAAACACATGTATTAAGTACAAAATCTCAACTACACAACTACATTAATAAAAAAGATCCCATAAAATCAACACATGCTATTTTCACCGAATATGCCAAAGATCCTAATTAAGTTAGATTTGAAATTTCTCGTCAAGTATTCTGCTTGAATCACTTCCTCACTGATATCCCATGAAATTCACAATAATAAACAAATAAAATATGGCGTTATGTTAGAGGGTAGCCAAATAAATGGTCATGTCAGTCACGAACGGATTCACTTTAAGTAGGAAGGTTCAGAAAGTTCAATATTGATCATTTCCATAGTCACTTCAAACTTTGCAGGCACAATTTCTGAAAGAAAAGATGACCATTAGGATGTATTATAATCAATATCTATCGCATATATAAACAAAAATATATGACAAATAATAAAGTAAGGCTCTACAAGACTGTAAAGACAATTGGTTATTTCAACCTGACAGTTCAGTATAGTGTAAAATAGAAATTCACTATCTTGCTTTGTTTTTATTTAGGCAAAATTAGGCAAGGGGTCTGGGGGCCGCCTAATGGGGCCCAGGGGGCAAAGCCCCCGGAAGCTCCTGGATTCTAGAGATTTTGTAGGGTAAAAATGAGGTCTACCAATTAGACATATTTACATTTTCTAGACGAAACTGTGATTTACGCTAACTTTGACAATTTTAGGGGGGCGCCCCCCTTATATCCGCCACTGTTTAGATTACCTGTCAGAATCCATTGTTATGTATTTTTAGGATAAGGAAATTAAAAATTAAGAATATAAACCTCTTGTTTACTTTAGTGGATGCAATATTTTTTATAGTTTTATGGTAAAAGATACAAGTTAATAAAAACAATGTTAGGTTATTTGTGTTACTTTAAAATAAAAAAAATTGAGCTGGTTCTCACCATTTTTACAAGCTGACAACTCGCCGGCGCTTAGGGAATCGTCTCTGGCACAGTCCACTGCATGCAACTATTAAATAATCAAAATAAGTGCTGAAAATTATCTTGAACATGCATTTAAAAATAAATATATATTATTACATTGTACAACAATACAACATACTCTGTAAATGTTGAAGAGAGGAACACTAAAATTCCTTTATCGATCCCAAACGAGGAAATTCGGGTTGAAATCCATCTTTATGAGAGATGTTTAGAAGTGTTAAATTATTATAACAAAATTGAAATGGGGCTTGCTCAAATGATTTCACTGCAAGGCGTTTTATGTGTATTGTCCTGACTAAGGAACAGTCGCAAAAGCAATTATTCATTCAAGGACAAATGTTAAAATATTTTGTACATTGTACCTACCGCAGTACCGGGTCGTAAAATGTCTTCATCTTCTATCAAAACAGAAATTCCATCCAAAACTAATCATGATTCTCCTTTTCGCGACACTCTCTTCCGAACTTTCCTTCTGTACAACATCAACATGGCTGCGTGTAACCCACCAAAAATTTAAATTTCGGCGCGGTGTGTTGTTTAAATTAATTGCTTATCGAGCCCGACTTCGATCCCGACGTAATTGTACTATTAGTCGACAGTTTTAGAGAAAAATCTAAGTTATATTCCATAGTTTTGAAAATTTACGTAAGGGTTAAATAACTAGAAATGAATAAATAAACAAAGAATAAAAAAAATAAATTAAATAAATATTTTTTTAAACGTTTCAACATAAGTTTACATAGCAAGCCAACATTGGTTCAACAATGTCGGCCCAACATTACAAAGATGTCCATACTTCAACATTAAAAACAACAATGTTCAGGCACGTAGCAATGGGGGGGGGGGGGCTGGGCCTATAGTGAAATCAAGGAAAAATAGCAAAAAAAATTGGAAGTGAAAGGAAGTTGGCCTTGAAAAAAGTTAGCCACCACCACCCCCATCCTTTTGCTTGTCAACTTTTTCATGTAAGTAAAAAAAAATCTATGCCCCCCCCCCCCCCACTTTTGAGAACGATGCTACGTGCCTGATGTTGGCCCGACGTTGGAACAATGTCAGTGCACCAACTGTTGTAATTACGATGTCGGACCGATGTTGGTACAATGTCAATGCACCAACTGTTGTAATTACAATGTCGGACCGATGTTGGAACAATATCAATACACCGACTGTTGTAATGACAATGTCGGACCGATGTTGGCCCAATATCGTTCTGCCAACCGCGATATGTAGCCGATCTACCAACCACATGCCAACATCGGCCCAACGTCAGCTTGCTATCTGGATTGAAAAACAATATGACGTTGTCGGACGTCATGAAACTAAACGGCGACAGCGCCAGGCACAGGATTTTGGATCGCTTGAAAAAACCAGAAGTCTCTGTCGAGACTGAAACTCTACTGGTTTGTACTTATAGCAAAGGAAGTGAAAAGTAACTAGTGCTAATTGTAACGGGGACCGTTACAGATGTTCCCCAAACGCTCCCCAACTCCCTTTTCGTGCCATATTCCCTGTAAGCTTCATTAAATAGGACAAAATCTATGCATTTGAGACTTCAACAACGCCAAGTTCATTCAAATTTTAGCATTGCACGCGTGCACATGTGAATGCAAGTGCGTAATGACCATATCATATTGTCTACACAATATATATATTTTAATATGCTTAATATTAAAGTATTTAATTCAAAAGTATATTAAAAAACGCTTATTCAAGTGTATTTTTGATTTTACAATGTACCCATTTTACGTGCACGCACGTGCATACATGAGCATGGTGACCATACCTCCTTGTAGGAGTTCATTACATCTATCTATGTTCTAAATCCCAACCCGTTTTGTTGAAAACCAAGGCAGTTATAGCTGTTTAAAGTTTCAGCCAATCAGATTGCAGCGCACGTACAAGCACATGTATGCTTGTGCATGGTGACCATACCTTCTTGTAGAAGTCCATTATATATATCTATGCTCCAAATCACATCCTGTTTGGTTGAAAACCAAGGCAGTTATAGCTGTTAAAAGTTTCAGCCAATCAGATTGCAGCGCACGTATACACACGTGTATGCATGTGCATGGTGACCATACCTTCTTGTAGAAGTCCATGATATATATTTATGTTCCAAATCCCATCCTGTTTGGTTGAAAACCAAGGGAGTTATAGCTATTTAAAGTTTCAGCCAATCAGATTGCAGCGCACGTGCATACACGTGTTTTCATGATAATAGCTATATATCATGTTGTAGGATATCGTAATGCATGGCTATGTTCAAAATTTCAAAGGATTTCGTCAAAAAAGAAGAAAGTTATTGAGACTTTAGTTTCAGCCAATCAGAGTAAAGCGCACGTGCATGCGCGTGAGATCTTGCTATTTTGACCATGCCATCTTGTCTATACTACTATTATATCCTTACATTATGAGTTTCAAAGCATTTCATCAAAAAATAGAAAAGTTACGGCAGTATACATTATATTGGTCATTTTACGTGTTGCACGTGCCCGCTCTTGCAAGCACGTGCGCGCAAAATGACCTTCGTTCGGCAACTCTACATAACATGCCTACTAACCCTAAAAATGTTTCACCTAAGTCGGATGTATAGTTTACAAGATCACTCGTGGACAAAATTTTCCCAGGAATAATAATAATAATAATAATAATAATAATAAGAAACAGAGTAAAAACAATATGTTCCCCAACTTCGTTTGGGGAACATAATTAAGCAGTTGGGAATTGAAACTTTACAACAGCAATAAATAGAATAATGATCCTTGATAAAGTCTCTTTATGTTTTTAGTGTAGTCTACTTGTGTGCCAAGTCATATTGAAATCAGACCAAATCTGTAGGAGGAGTAGCATTTTGAAACAATTTTATAAGACATTTTTATTTTTAGTAACCACTGCAACAACATTCAAGGAAATCAAAAACCGATATACATATACACAATTATGGATCTTAGTGTAGTCTACTTGTGTGCCAAGTAATGTTGAAATCAGACCAAAACTGTAGGAGGAGTTGCATTTTGAAACAATTTTACAGAAATTTCTATTTTTAGTAACCACGACAACACCGTTCATGGAAATCAAAAACCGATATACATAATTATGTATCTTAGTGCAGTCTACTTGTGTGCCAAGTTATACTGAAATCAAACCAAAACTGTAGGAGGAGTACATGTAGCATTTTGAAACCATTTTAATGAAATTTCTATTTTTAGTAACCGCTACACCGTTCATGGAAATCAAAAACCGATACACAGAATTATGTATCTTAGTGTAGTCTACTTGTTTGCCTAGTTATATTGAAATCAGACCAAAACTGTAGGAGGAGTAGCATTTTGAAAGAAATTTCACTGAAATTTCTATATTTAGTTACCACGGCAACACCGTTTATCGAAATCAAAAACCGATATACAGAATTATGTATCTTAGTGTAGTCTACTTGTGTGCCAAGTTTTATTGAAATCGGACCAAAACTGTAGGAGAAGTAGCATTTTGAAAGAATTTCACAGAAATTTCTATTTTTAGTAACCACGGCAACACCGTTTATTGAAATCAAAAACCGATACACAGAATTATGTATCTTAGTGTAGTCTACTTGTGTGCCAAGTTATACTGAAATCAGACCAAAATTGTAGGAGGAGTAGCATTTTGAAAAATTGTTTACAGACAGACAGACGGACGGACGCCGGACCCATTACTATCGCATAAGCTCTTCTGGTCTCTGACCAGTAGAGCTAAAAAAAACTGTGTAAAAAAAAAAAACAACAAAGGTACTGAACTCTTACACCGGGTACCAAATTGCACTAATAAAATATTTTTTATTCACATGCCATAAAATTCTACTTTCTACAGGTGACTCTCGATCTCTCGAAGTTCAAGGGACCGTAAGAAAAGTTCGAGAGATCGAAGGGTTCGAGAGATAAAAAGTTAAAAAAATCCGGAATTTTCCGTTCCGATCATTGATGTTCTACTATTATAGATACCGGAAGTATATGTAAATAAAGTTATTGCATGTTTTCAATCGTATTTTACAGGTAATATACTTGATATCAACAACAATGACCGTATTTCAAATAAATATAGCGAATTCCTGAAGTTTGAATATTTATTTGTTCTTATTTCATGATATCATGAAACCCGAATAGAAGCAGTTTTCGGTTTGGCTATTCCGCGGCTCGATCGGGTCATTCACCAGTGTTCATCAGATTTTTCAGTCCTTGAGAAAGGAATTTCTTGTGCACTAACTGCCATACCGGGATTATGTAGACTCTAATAAAAGTTCATAGTCTATTCTATGGGAACTTATTGAAACGAACGTCTATAAATTTATTTTCTAAAAATTATCATCTCGGTTTCAAGTCAAAATAAGTTCTGAATTCGTTTATAATTTACCAATAATAACCAATTAATTATATCAATACACGGACGACCCACAGGTGTAGTGTCATCTATGTAAACACCCAATTAACACCTCCATGCCAGCCCCAGGCGTTAACTGTTTTTGCAGGTAAGTCCAGTCTCAATTTCACGCTTGATCGGCGTATATATATACACGCGCAATCAAAACTTCGAGAGATAGAGAGTAAAATTCAATGAAATATGTGTAACGGGACCCAGGTTTTGGTTCGAGAGACAGAGAACTTCGAGAGATAGAAGTTCGAGAGATCAGGAGTAAATTTGCTTAGTTATATAGAGGAAAAAAACTGGACCGGAGGTTCACTTCGAGAGATCGAGAACTTCGAGAGTTCGGAGTTCGAGCCATCGAGAGTCACCTGTATTTTAATTTATTCAAAGATAAACATTCTTCATTTCTACCAAAGCTCATTCTGAAGTTCCATATTTTTCTCGAGATATTTCTTAAGTCCGAATTAATTCCTAAATGTACATTCATAATCAACATGGCGGTATAGGTGATGATGCAGACGTTTTCAAGTTAATTTTTCGCGAAAGGAATTAATTCGGACTTAACCTTACAATCTGGAGTAAGAAATCAACTTTAAAATGTTGAAAGATCTTGCAAATACTATGCAACTCTTCGCTGCACTTCAAACACCGTCTGTTTACATGGCTAGGGGCCCGAGCTAATGTCGAGTAAAAGAAAGTAGGTCATTTTTGAGATTGATTTCAGAATATCTCGAGAAAAATATGGAACTTCAGAATGAGCTTTGGTAGAAATGAAGAATGTTTATCTTTGAATAAATTAAAATACATGTAGAAAGTAGAATTTTATGGCATGTGAATAAAAAATATTTTATTAGTGCAATTTGGTACCCGGTGTAAGAGTTCAGTACCTTTGTTGTTTTTTTTTTTACACAGTTTTTTTTTTTAGCTCTACTGGTCAGAGACCAAAAGAGCTTATGCGATAGTAATGGGTCCGGCGTCCGTCCGTCTGTCTGTAAACAATTTTTCAAAATGCTACTCCTCCTACAATTTTGGTCTGATTTCAGTATAACTTGGCACACAAGTAGACTACACTAAGATACATAATTCTGTGTATAGGTTTTTGATTTCAATAAACGGTGTTGCCGTGGTTACTAAAAATAGAAATTTCTGTGAAATTCTTTCAAAATGCTACTTCTCCTACAGTTTTGGTCCGATTTCAATAAAACTTGGCACACAAGTAGACTACACTAAGATACATAATTCTGTATATCGGTTTTTGATTTCGATAAACGGTGTTGCCGTGGTAACTAAATATAGAAATTTCAGTGAAATTTCTTTCAAAATGCTACTCCTCCTACAGTTTTGGTCTGATTTCAATATAACTAGGCAAACAAGTAGACTACACTAAGATACATAATTCTGTGTATCGGTTTTTGATTTCCATGAACGGTGTAGCGGTTACTAAAAATAGAAATTTCATTAAAATGGTTTCAAAATGCTACATGTACTCCTCCTACAGTTTTGGTTTGATTTCAGTATAACTTGGCACACAAGTAGACTGCACTAAGATACATAATTATGTATATCGGTTTTTGATTTCCATGAACGGTGTTGTCGTGGTTACTAAAAATAGAAATTTCTGTAAAATTGTTTCAAAATGCTACTCCTCCTACAGTTTTGGTCTGATTTCAACATTACTTGGCACACAAGTAGACTACACTAAGATCCATAATTGTGTATATGTATATCGGTTTTTGATTTCCTTGAATGTTGTTGCAGTGGTTACTAAAAATAAAAATGTCTTATAAAATTGTTTCAAAATGCTACTCCTCCTACAGATTTGTTCTGATTTCAATATGACTTGGCACACAAGTAGACTACACTAAGAACATAAAGAGACTTTATCAAGGATCATTATTCTATTTATTGCTGTTGTAAAGTTTCAATTCCCAACTGCTTAATTACTTTTCACTTCCTTTGCTATAAGTACAAACCAGTAGAGTTTCAGTCTCGACAGAGACTTCTGGTTTTTTCAAGCGATCCAAAATCCTGTGCCTGGCGCTGTCGCCGTTTAGTTTCATGACGTCCGACAACGTCATATTGTTTTTCAATGTCAGCTTCTTCTGCCCAGATAGCAAGCTGACGTTGGGCCGATGTTGGCATGTGGTTGGTAGATCGGCTACATATCGCGGTTGGCAGAACGATATTGGGCCAACATCGGTCCGACATTGTCATTACAACAGTCGGTGTATTGATATTGTTCCAACATCGGTCCGACATTGTAATTACAACAGTTGGTGCATTGACATTGTACCAACATCGGTCCGACATCGTAATTACAACAGTTGGTGCACTGACATTGTTCCAACGTCGGGCCAACATCAGGCACGTAGCATCGTTCTCAAAAGTGGGGGGGGGGCATAGATTTTTTTTTGCTTACATGAAAAAGTTGACAAGCAAAAGGATGGGGGTGGTGGTGGCTAACTTTTTTCAAGGCCAACTTCCTTTCACTTCCAATTTTTTTGCTATTTTTCCTTGATTTCACTATAGGCCCAGCCCCCCCCCCCCATTGCTACGTGCCTGAACATTGTTGTTTTTAATGTTGAAGTAGGGACATCTTTGTAATGTTGGGCCGACATTGTTGAACCAATGTTGGCTTGCTATGTAAACTTATGTTGAAACGTTTAAAAAAATATTTATTTAATTTATTTTTTTTATTCTTTGTTTATTTATTCATTTCTAGTTATTTAACCCTTACGTAAATTTTCAAAACTATGGAATATAACTTAGATTTTTCTCTAAAACTGTCGACTAATAGTACAATTACGTCGGGATCGAAGTCGGGCTCGATAAGCAATTAATTTAAACAACACACCGCGCCGAAATTTAAATTTTTGGTGGGTTACACGCAGCCATGTTGATGTTGTACAGAAGGAAAGTTCGGAAGAGAGTGTCGCGAAAAGGAGAATCATGATTAGTTTTGGATGGAATTTCTGTTTTGATAGAAGATGAAGACATTTTACGACCCGGTACTGCGGTAGGTACAATGTACAAAATATTTTAACATTTGTCCTTGAATGAATAATTGCTTTTGCGACTGTTCCTTAGTCAGGACAATACACATAAAACGCCTTGCAGTGAAATCATTTGAGCAAGCCCCATTTCAATTTTGTTATAATAATTTAACACTTCTAAACATCTCTCATAAAGATGGATTTCAACCCGAATTTCCTCGTTTGGGATCGATAAAGGAATTTTAGTGTTCCTCTCTTCAACATTTACAGAGTATGTTGTATTGTTGTACAATGTAATAATATATATTTATTTTTAAATGCATGTTCAAGATAATTTTCAGCACTTATTTTGATTATTTAATAGTTGCATGCAGTGGACTGTGCCAGAGACGATTCCCTAAGCGCCGGCGAGTTGTCAGCTTGTAAAAATGGTGAGAACCAGCTCAATTTTTTTTATTTTAAAGTAACACAAATAACCTAACATTGTTTTTATTAACTTGTATCTTTTACCATAAAACTATAAAAAATATTGCATCCACTAAAGTAAACAAGAGGTTTATATTCTTAATTTTTAATTTCCTTATCCTAAAAATACATAACAATGGATTCTGACAGGTAATCTAACCAGTGGCGGATATAAGGGGGGCGCCCCCCTAAAATTGTCAAAGTTAGCGTAAATCACAGTTTCGTCTAGAAAATGTAAATATGTCTAATTGGTAGACCTCATTTTTACCCTACAAAATCTCTAGAATCCAGGAGCTTCCGGGGGCTTTGCCCCCTGGGCCCCATTAGGCGGCCCCCAGACCCCTTGCCTAATTTTGCCAAATAAAAACAAAGCAAGATAGTGAATTTCTATTTTACACTATACTGAACTGTCAGGTTGAAATAACCAATTGTCTTTACAGTCTTGTAGAGCCTTACTTTATTATTTGTCATATACATTTGAACTGTGATATTATTAGTCTTAATGAAACTCACTTATTAGACAAAGATGTTATTGACTTGAAAGACTATGGATATATATGGATAGGTTTTAATCGTACATAAACTCATATCCATGCCCCGAAAGGATCGGGTGGTGTCGGCATTTTATCTAAATCCAGTTTATACAAAACTTACAATGTTGAAATAATTGACCAGTCATATGAGGGTATATTTGGGTGTGAAATATTCAAATAAAGTCACAAACTTCTCGTTTATTGTGTATTCTTCGTATATGCCTCCTGAGAATTCGCCTTGGGGTCGCGACGCCTCATCCTTTTTCTCGCATCTTTTGACACAAGTATATCTGCACTGTGAAGCTGACGCTATTGTTTGACATAGTGATCTGAATGCTCGTATTAGAAATACCCAAGAAACTAATGACTGTTTCGATAAGATTCCTTCTCGTCAGTCTATTGATAAAACTCAAAATAAACACGGTAAATCACTTTTAGAATTCTTAAACGATAGTCGATGTTTTATTTTGAATGGTCGTTTTGGTGACGAATCTAAGGAATGTACGTTTTATTCAACCCGTGGAAACTCAGTTGTAGACTATATCTGCATTCCCCATGAAAACTTCTCACTGTGTCAGAATTTTCAAATTATAAAGTGGAATGACGTAATCGAAAACACAATCTTGTTAACCTTCTGGGAGAAAGGAGTGAAGTTCCAGACTATAACGCATAACTTTTTGATTTGAAAGTGTATTCAGAATTATTTTCTGGAACAAAGCAAAAAACGATTCAATTTAGACGAATCTCTACCGACTTCATGAGTCACCTACTGTACTCACAGCAATAAACTCTTTAATCGAACAGATCGAGCGTTGTCGTGAAACCCAACACCAAGTGAACAATTAGTACAGAGAATTCCGAGATATTTTGACTCGTGAGATGTCTGAGAAAATTCCTATACACGACTGTTAAAAAAATACGAGGAAACGTCTCCGTCCGCACAAGCCCTACTGGAATGACGAACTTACGGAACTATGGAGGCACATGCCAGAAATGGAAAAAAGTTTTTAAAGTGTGACCCTACAAAAAGACGGTTAAAACAGACACATAGACAAAGCTTCAAAGAATCACAAAATGCTTTGGATAAACGAATTCGTTTTTCTGAAAGAAAACACAAAAATGATATGGCCTTAAATATCAAATCAGTGTGTTCAAATAACCCGAAACAATTCTGGGATCAAATTAGAAAACTGGGCCCTCTACGTAAAATTAAGTATCCAAGTGAATGTTATAACGTTGATGGGGAGGTAACTTCTGATATCGACACAATTAAATATACTTGGGAAGAGGAGTTTCGTCACTTATATAACCACGAAAACGATGAAAAATTTGACGATGATTTTAAAATCAACGCTGTACTGCATAAAGAACACATGGAACGTAATATGCGCGATGCCCTTTACGTACCGAACGCCTATCTCAGTAGCCAAATTACAGAGGACGAAGTTCAAAAGAATGTAATGCAATCTAAATCAGGAAAATCGTATAGACGAGCTTCCGTATGAGGTACTTTAAATCAAACAGTTATAAAAATTCTCCATAAGATGTTTATGTTGTACTTTGAAACCGGAATTATACATTCAATGTGGCGCAAAGCAGTAATTTGTCCGTTACTAAAGGACCCATCCTCGGACCCTCTGCTTCCACTGAATTATAGAGGAATAAGTCTTCTTTCTGTTGTAACTAAGATTTACAGTTCTATTCTAAACAAAAGGCTGGTGACTTACTTTGACAATAACGATCTTTTAGTCGATGAGCAAAACGGATTCCGGTGTGAAAAATCCTGCTTAGATCATGTATTTACCCTAAATAGTATATTAATCAAAAACAGAAATTCTACGTTTGTTACTTTTATTGACTTAAAAAAGCATTTGATATGGTGGATAGAGAGTTGTTGGAATACAGATTACTTATAAATGGAGTGGACGGGCATTTCTATCAAGCGGTGAAATCTTTATATCAGAAAACTGAATCTTGTATTCGTTTTGGTAGCCATTACACCGACTGGTTTGGATGTACATCGGGAGTTAGACAGGGAGATAATCTCTCCCCAACGTTGTTTGCTCGGTTCATCAACGATTTTCGCTATACAAGTAAAAAACTTAAACAATGGAATTGAATTTGGTGCCAACAAATTGAACATCCTTCTATACGCGGATGATAAAGCGTTGATTGCGCAGAACGAGGCTGACATGGAACGCACTTCTTGATGTTGTCTTCCACTGGTGCAAGAAATGGAGATTGTGTATAAACCCGGCAAAATCTAAAATAGTACACTTCTGTAAAAAACAGCGAAAAAGACACCCTTTATTACGAATTTACCACATTTAAGAACAACGCAGAAAATCTTGCAAAATCGGGTGGACGCGCACTAGGAGCTATTACATACAAAATACATTCGAATAAATCAATACGAATTTACCACATTTAAGAACAATGCAGAAAATCTTGCAAAATCGGGTGGACACGCACTAGGAGCTATTACATACAAAATACATTCGAATAAATCAATAGGATTAAAAACGTATGAGGAAATGTACATATGAGCGGAGATGCACCTATTTTAGATTACTGCAGTGGAGTATGAGGTTACGACAAACATCATAATGTTGAATCTGTACAAACATCATAATATTGAATCTGTACAATATCGTGCGTTGCGATACTTCCTGGGTGTGCATAGATTTACGCCAATACTAGCAATTCATGGAGAAGTTGGTTGGCTTCCTTCATTTTATTGACATCAGGTGAATATTATACGTCTTTGGAATCGACGACAGACTTTCGAAAAAAATATTCTTGTGGGACCTAGAACAATCTTTATCAAACAACAGAAATTGGTCGCATACAGTCAAACTTCTATTTGAATCTCTTGATATGTCTACTTATTTCCAAAATCAAATGGCCTGCAACTTAACCCTAGTGGAAGAAAAACTTCGTCGAAAATTTCATAACGCATGGAATGAAGATCTCCAAAACGTACCAAAACTTAGAACCTACCGAGCCATAAAATCTGATTTTCAAACCGAGAAATATGTAACAAATGGATATCCCAAAGTGTCATCGTTCTATACTTGCTCAATTTAGATGCGGTGTGCTTCCTATAAGAAAAGAATCTGACAGACTCTGTACTCTTTGTTGTTCTTCAAATAGTGTAGCGTTCGCTTCGTGATCGGGAGGCCCGGGTTCAATTCTCGTTCCCGGCGCCGCGTCAAACCTAAGACTTAAAAAAAGGTAGTGATTGTTCCTTTGCCAAGCGCTCGGCATCAGAAGTGAAAGTCACGGGTCTTTCAGATATGACCTTAAAGACGTAGATCCCGTGTCACGGTAGGCGCTGGGACGATAAAGAACCCTCACTGCTCAATGGCCCTGAGTGCCGAGTACAGGTCTAAATTTGAAGCCCTTCACCGGCAAACGGTGACGTCTCCATATGAGTGAAAAATTCTCGAGAGGGACGTTAAACAATATACAATCAATCAAACAGTGTAGAAGATGAATGCCACTTGTTGCTTCATTGTACATCATATGCGATATATTGCATATCTTTGCCCCCACAAAAGTCAAATTTGAAAAATTCTTGAAATGTGCCGAATTTTATAAATTACATATGAGAAATATAAATTAACAGGTCATATTATAGTTTCAAAGAAGTTTATTGACAATTTTTGTTTTTATGACGTCATAAACTAGTTCGATTTTATATCATTTTTTAGAAAGAAGACAAAGTGGACAAAATTTCAACAATTTTAGCTTTAAAATTTATAGAGCGCAAGTTTGCTCAGGAACAATATTTTCTTCTTTATTTCTTAAGAAAACCCATTGCGTTCATCACTGCATGAACTACATTAGGCATATCACCTGTACAGATTTCTTGATCAGTGGCCGTTCCGTCAATGAAACGTACAAAGACGTTCGCATAATTAACACATTAATTAATATTTTTAATCCTACTTAAAATGATAATTTAAACAGATATAAATATAAACAATAAAATGTCTTTCTTTGTTTGTTATTACTGGAATGAACGTTCGTAGCTATTGCAGAAAAAAATTTACATTTTTTTCTGCAACAGCTGCTTCCGTTCATTCCAGTAATAACAAACAAAGAAAGCATTTTATTGTTTAAATGTCATTGATATTATCATTCTACACATAATATCAAAATATTAAGCCTGATCAGATCTGCGCTCGGTGACTTTTACTCAAAATATTGACGTAAAATATACATTTTTCTGTACAACTCATGTAAATGTTAAATTTACGTCATATTTGAGACGTCATTTCAAATATATGACGTCATTGCTAATGAAAATATTCAGTGTTTTGAAGTCAGCTTATATTCTCCTGTTCAAGAACATAATTGAATACTTCTCCGTCAAAGTTTGATTTTAGGGGACAAATCTTGGTTATTACCGAATAAAGTTTTAAGAGCAACCTTTTTTACCAGTATTGAATATCAACCCAACTTCATTTGATATTAATATGTCAGATCGGAAAATTCATATACTCAGCATATACTTACAGCCAGTCTATTATTTACAATAAACGCAATGCGTAATATCTGTATCCTTATTGAATGTTATATTGTTAAAGTGAAATATAGGCCCGATGGGCCGGGTGTGTAAATTCCTATTATATGTATATTTGTTGACAACTGTTGTAATTGTATATATCACACATGTCACTATAATAAACCATTTTACTTGCTTACTTACTTACTGATGTAATTTTCGTTTTATTTGTCACTTGATGCGATTTTTTTTTTTTCATTTCACGTATTGAGAAGTAAAATGATTATGAAAGAGTAAATGTCTCCCCCGCATTTTTACTGCCATAGAATTCCTATCATAGATATTTAAAATATTTTTTAGCAAAGAAATTCAACAAGTGTCTTTATAGCTCATATGTGATTTTTAACTACTTTCACAAATGAATAAAAGAAAATGAAGAAATTCCAAGAACTTTTGGATCATCCCTCGTATATTGCCTTTACTCTTCTTAAAATAAGTAATTAGATTTGAAATAAGAAGCATCTGGCATCCAAAAATCAAGAACAAATGCAGATGACAATTTAACATTTTTTTTAGTTGGTTGCCGTTTGAAAGGATTTTACGAGGGGTTATCAGAAAGTCCGTTGACTGAGGCTATAAAATTAGTACTAAGTGGTCTGTGCTTTCAAAATCTATATGGATCATAAAACAGTTAACAACAAATAAGAAATATTGAAAATTTTAGCTTGATACGTTCATTATTTGCCAAATTATTATAAAATGAAAACACTTCATATGATCACCCGGCGCCACAGGCCTTTAGATCGCTTAGAAAAAATTGAGGTGTTGAAAAAAAAATAAACGTATGGAACTCTTTTCATAGGGTACCCACTTTCGCCAATAAAATTCTTTTAAATTTATGACGTCATAAAAACAAAAATTGTCAATAAACTTCTTTGAAACTATAATATGACCTGTTAATTTATATTTCTCATATGTAATTTATAAAATTCGGCACATTTCAAGAATTTTTCAAATTTGACTTTTGTGGGGGCAAAGATATGCAATATATCGCATATGATGTACAATGAAGCAACAAGTGGCATTCATCTTCTACACTGTTTGATTGATTGTATATTGTTTAACGTCCCTCTCGAGAATTTTTCACTCATATGGAGACGTCACCGTTTGCCGGTGAAGGGCTTCAAATTTAGACCTGTACTCGGCACTCAGGGCCATTGAGCAGTGAGGGTTCTTTATCGTCCCAGCGCCTACCGTGACACGGGATCTACGTCTTTAAGGTCATATCTGAAAGACCCGTGACTTTCACTTCTGATGCCGAGCGCTTGGCAAAGGAACAATCACTACCTTTTTTTAAGTCTTAGGTTTGACGCGGCGCCGGGAACGAGAATTGAACCCGGGCCTCCCGATCACGAAGCGAACGCTACACTATTTGAAGAACAACAAAGAGTACAGAGTCTGTCAGATTCTTTTCTTATAGGAAGCACACCGCATCTAAATTGAGCAAGTATAGAACGATGACACTTTGGGATATCCATTTGTTACATATTTCTCGGTTTGAAAATCAGATTTTATGGCTCGGTAGGTTCTAAGTTTTGGTACGTTTTGGAGATCTTCATTCCATGCGTTATGAAATTTTCGACGAAGTTTTTCTTCCACTAGGGTTAAGTTGCAGGCCATTTGATTTTGGAAATAAGTAGACATATCAAGAGATTCAAATAGAAGTTTGACTGTATGCGACCAATTTCTGTTGTTTGATAAAGATTGTTCTAGGTCCCACAAGAATATTTTTTTCGAAAGTCTGTCGTCGATTCCAAAGACGTATAATATTCACCTGATGTCAATAAAATGAAGGAAGCCAACCAACTTCTCCATGAATTGCTAGTATTGGCGTAAATCTATGCACACCCAGGAAGTATCGCAACGCACGATATTGTACAGATTCAATATTATGATGTTTGTACAAATTCAACATTATGATGTTTGTCGTAACCTCATACTCCACTGCAGTAATCTAAAATAGGTGCATCTCCGCTCATATGTACATTTCCTCATACGTTTTTAATCCTATTGATTTATTCGAATGTATTTTGTATGTAATAGCTCCTAGTGCGTGTCCACCCGATTTTGCAAGATTTTCTGCATTGTTCTTAAATGTGGTAAATTCGTATTGATTTATTCGAATGTATTTTGTATGTAATAGCTCCTAGTGCGCGTCCACCCGATTTTGCAAGATTTTCTGCGTTGTTCTTAAATGTGGTAAATTCGTAATAAAGGGTGTCTTTTTCGCTGTTTTTTACAGAAGTGTACTATTTTAGATTTTGCCGGGTTTATACACAATCTCCATTTCTTGCACCAGTGGAAGACAACATCAAGAAGTGCGTTCCATGTCAGCCTCGTTCTGCGCAATCAACGCTTTATCATCCGCGTATAGAAGGATGTTCAATTTGTTGGCACCAAATTCAATTCCATTGTTTAAGTTTTTTACTTGTATAGCGAAAATCGTTGATGAACCGAGCAAACAACGTTGGGGAGAGATTATCTCCCTGTCTAACTCCCGATGTACATCCAAACCAGTCGGTGTAATGGCTACCAAAACGAATACAAGATTCAGTTTTCTGATATAAAGATTTCACCGCTTGATAGAAATGCCCGTCCACTCCATTTATAAGTAATCTGTATTCCAACAACTCTCTATCCACCATATCAAATGCTTTTTTAAGTCAATAAAAGTAACAAACGTAGAATTTCTGTTTTTGATTAATATACTATTTAGGGTAAATACATGATCTAAGCAGGATCTTTCACACCGGAATCCGTTTTGCTCATCGACTAAAAGATCGTTATTGTCAAAGTAAGTCACCAGCCTTTTGTTTAGAATAGAACTGTAAATCTTAGTTACAACAGAAAGAAGACTTATTCCTCTATAATTCAGTGGAAGCAGAGGGTCCGAGGATGGGTCCTTTAGTAACGGACAAATTACTGCTTTGCGCCACATTGAATGTATAATTCCGGTTTCAAAGTACAACATAAACATCTTATGGAGAATTTTTATAACTGTGTTTGATTTAAAGTACCTCATACGGAAGCTCGTCTATACGATTTTCCTGATTTAGATTGCATTACATTCTTTTGAACTTCGTCCTCTGTAATTTGGCTACTGAGCTAGGCGTTCGGTACGTAAAGGGCATCGCGCATATTACGTTCCATGTGTTCTTTATGCAGTACAGCGTTGATTTTAAAATCATCGTCAAATTTTTCATCGTTTTCGTGGTTATATAAGTGACGAAACTCCTCTTCCCAAGTATATTTAATTGTGTCGATATCAGAAGTTACCTCCCCATCAACGTTATAACATTCACTTGGATACTTAATTTTACGTAGAGGGCCCAGTTTTCTAATTTGATCCCAGAATTGTTTCGGGTTATTTGAACACACTGATTTGATATTTAAGGCCATATCATTTTTGTGTTTTCTTTCAGAAAAACGAATTCGTTTATCCAAAGCATTTTGTGATTCTTTGAAGCTTTGTCTATGTGTCTGTTTTAACCGTCTTTTTGTAGGGTCACACTTTAAAAACTTTTTTCCATTTCTGGCATGTGCCTCCATAGTTCCGTAAGTTCGTCATTCCAGTAGGGCTTGTGCGGACGGAGACGTTTCCTCGTATTTTTTAAACAGTCGTGTATAGGAATTTTCTCAGACATCTCACGAGTCAAAATATCTCGGAATTCTCTGTACTAATTGTTCACTTGGTGTTGGGTTTCACGACAACGCTCGATCTGTTCGATTAAAGAGTTTATTGCTGTGAGTACAGTAGGTGACTCATGAAGTCGGTAGAGATTCGTCTAAATTGAATCGTTTTTTGCTTTGTTCCAGAAAATAATTCTGAATACACTTTCAAATCAAAAAGTTATGCGTTATAGTCTGGAACTTCACTCCTTTCTCCCAGAAGGTTAACAAGATTGTGTTTTCGATTACGTCATTCCACTTTATAATTTGAAAATTCTGACACAGTGAGAAGTTTTCATGGGGAATGCAGATATAGTCTACAACTGAGTTTCCACGGGTTGAATAAAACGTACATTCCTTAGATTCGTCACCAAAACGACCATTCAAAATAAAACATCGACTATCGTTTAAGAATTCTAAAAGTGATTTACCGTGTTTATTTTGAGTTTTATCAATAGACTGACGAGAAGGAATCTTATCGAAACAGTCATTAGTTTCTTGGGTATTTCTAATACGAGCATTCAGATCACTACGTCAAACAATAGCGTCAGCTTCACAGTGCAGATATACTTGTGTCAAAAGATGCGAGAAAAAGGATGAGGCGTCGCGACCCCAAGGCGAATTCTCAGGAGGCATTTACGAAGAATACACAATAAACGAGAAGTTTGTGACTTTATTTGAATATTTCACACCCAAATATACCCTCATATGACTGGTCAATTATTTCAACATTGTAAGTTTTGTATAAACTGGATTTAGATAAAATGCCGACACCACCCGATCCTTTCGGGGCATGGATATGAGTTTATGTACGATTAAAACCTATCCATATATATCCATAGTCTTTCAAGTCAATAACATCTTTGTCTAATAAGTGAGTTTCATTAAGACTAATAATATCACAGTTCAAATGTATATGACAAATAATAAAGTAAGGCTCTACAAGACTGTAAAGACAATTGGTTATTTCAACCTGACAGTTCAGTATAGTGTAGAATAGAAATTCACTATCTTGCAGTGTTTTTATTTAGGCAAAATTAGGCAAGGGGTCTGGGGGCCGCCTAGTGGGGCCCAGGGGGCAAAGCCCCCGGAAGCTCCTGGATTCTAGAGATTTTGTAGGGTAAAAATGAGGTCTACCAATTAGACATATTTACATTTTCTAGACGAAACTGTGATTTACGCTAACTTTGACAATTTTAGGGGGGCGCCCCCCTTATATCCGCCACTGTTTAGATTACCTGTCAGAATCCATTGTTATGTATTTTTAGGATAAGGAAATTAAAAATTAAGAATATAAACCTCTTGTTTACTTTAGTGGATGCAATATTTTTTATAGTTTTATGGTAAAAGATACAAGTTAATAAAAACAATGTTAGGTTATTTGTGTTACTTTAAAATAAAAAAAATTGAGCTGGTTCTCACCATTTTTACAAGCTGACAACTCGCCGGCGCTTAGGGAATCGTCTCTGGCACAGTCCACTGCATGCAACTATTAAATAATCAAAATAAGTGCTGAAAATTATCTTGAACATGCATTTAAAAATAAATATATATTATTACATTGTACAACAATACAACATACTCTGTAAATGTTGAAGAGAGGAACACTAAAATTCCTTTATCGATCCCAAACGAGGAAATTCGGGTTGAAATCCATCTTTATGAGAGATGTTTAGATTATTGAAATGGGGCTTGCTCAAATGATTTCACTGCAAGGCGTTTTATGTGTATTGTCCTGACTAAGGAACAGTCGCAAATGTTTTATTATTTTAGATCTTAATGCATTATTAGCCTGCGTCCACCCACACACATTCAAATGTCCAATACGTAGAGTATCGATGGGTCGGAAATTTCCCTAATCGTGATCCTGTCGTTCTTGGTCTGCTGTCTGAGTTCTCTTTATGATTCGACCATTAGATGTAATACGGAATTGGTTACCGTGGGGCAGCTTATTGAGCAGCATACGAGCGTTCAGTTCAATCAACCTCTCTGTATGTGATTTGCTTGATCGAATAAACACAGTTTTGTAATTCTCTACATCCCGGAGTTTACGTTTTTCACGTAGAGTGGCTTTCTTTTCGTTCAGTGATGAGACAGCAATCTTAACGAGACCCGGTTTTCCTCGTGCTCTACTATTAAGTCGAGCAGCGGCAAGTACGGATACACTCTCATCGGGATTATATATCAGATCGTAAGCAACCTGAAGTATGTTCTCGTTTTCGTCAAACTTTACATTCGTAGATATAACTGTAAGATCTGGGTCATCCAGAGGATTCGCATTGTTTACATGCCCAGGTGAATGCGACGACGAATGATCAGCTGTGTGAGAGTGTACGAGTTTCTCAATGCGGGTCAACATAGAGTCAAAAGACTGTGACAATGATTCTATTTCTTTTGTGTGTGTTGCAAGTTCTAGGTCAATGTCACATTTCATAGCTTTAAATTTTTCGTGGATATCATTACGAAATTTATCAAGTTTACTCTCTAACATCGATTGCAATGTAATTAGACCTTTCTACTGCCTGAGCGATAACTGTCATACGATCCAACATCTCGGAGGATTCACACTGATGACCATTCATGCTATCATGGTCAGCCATTTTGTTACTCTTGGACAGGGGCTTTGGCGTTTTACCATCAGAGGATAGTCTGCGTTTATTTTCACCATTCATACTGATTTCATTGTTTTTAATTGTTCACAATTTCAAACATATACTCACAACTACTCTGCTTAGGCTTCAGAAATTAAGGATACCCGATCCTCAGCCAGGAATTAAATTGATTAAGTAAAAAAAATTAATATTTTATTTGAAATGCATCAAAATGAGGCTTGAAAATGAATTTTTTTCTTGCAACAATTTTCATTTTATTTATCTCTATAAGATACAAGGTCTTTGAAAGTCTAAGAAAAGGTCTTATAAAATGTGACATTTGTACCCTATAAAAAGTGAAAAATTAATACAGTTTTAGAGAATTAAGATTTTCTTCAATCTAGCCTTAGATACCAATGCTTATCAGCATGATATGAAATGAGAAGTGATTTGTGGTGTCTTGCAATGACAGCAAAAGCCTTTGACACTATGTATTATAGAATACATGACGGAAATAGAAGACGTAAAATACCAAATAAGTATAAAATTCATGACAATTTCTCTGAATGCCTGGATACCTATAGTTTTTTAGCCTAAAATATATTTGTTGATCAATTTGCTATTAGAAAATGCATTGCTGTTATTCCAATTCGCTTTTTCTGCAAAAATATTGGAGATTTGACAATTTTCCTTATAAAATATGATTAACTTTAACCTGTAACTTTAAAGAAATACTGTGGATAAATTTACATAACTTTGCGGATTCAGAGATACCTTTATGATTATTTTTGATAACATAACTTCTTATTTTATAAACCTGAGGATCGCACTACCTTAAACAAATAGTCGCATTTTCACCAGCACTGAAAAAAGCACCATCCATTAGTCTCAAGCATGCGCAATGTCATCATTAATACGATTGTTTGACCTCTTATGAATCTTTGTGTGAGAGTTTTACTGCTTTAAATGGAAATTTAGTTTATTATTTATTATTTATTGTATATCTTTAAATTGTCAGAGAACGTCAAATTTCGACCAAGTTAAGGGGGATGTACGAGCCATATTGGATCTAGTCTAGTGTAAAATAAGAAATACCAAGAATGCGCTTAATACTCTACTAAACTATCCCAAAGTTACTCAAAGTCCTAATGCACTCATTACCTACCGTTAGAGACCAAAATTAGTAAATAATTAAGTTTATTTTGTTTTGATTAGGAGGAAATTAATCATATTAGAACTGCGCAGCTACTGTACAGCATTCACGAGATGATAAATACATTGAAAATGGTGTTAGTTCGATTCATTGATAATATGGCTACAACCATTTGTTTCGCTTTTTTTTTATTTTTCATATGGGGTTTTTCCTGAGGCCATGTATTTATTTCGTTCGCCATTCCTCTGTCACACAGAGTTCGAATAACATTGATTTTATAATAAATGCGACTATATAACATCAAGACAAGAAATTACTTAGTAATAATCATTTGGTTATATTAACTACTACTTTTATTTGTTGCATCGCATCGTCTGATTAATGGAAAAACGCGATTTTAACCTCACTTCAGCAAATCGGGAAAAACTGTTCTGTTTATAGCTCGAGTTTCCTCGTTAATATCATTCCACTGAGCACGTGGTTGGCATGTGCATATATCTGTAGTAGATAAATGCGTTTATTACTATGGTTGTATTTAATTTTTTCATGGAACAAGTCTTGTTAATTGGTTGGTATCTTTAAAACTCAAGAAAAAAGATTAAAAAAATGTCCTAAACATATGTGTTTACGGTGGGTCTCTTCTCTGTGGCAATAGGAGTTATTTTCAAATGTGCACTGTAAGGAGGATGCTTAGCATTTAACTTGAAAATGTTAAACAACATGCGGTGCATGAAAAACAAAATGAATTACATGTCTTACATTCGAAAAGTTGGTACATATGTTTATTTTGTTTAGCAGTTAGATAGAAAAAATGGTCAGTTATAGGATTTCCTTCAGGTACCTCACATTATACAGTTAAAGTATATCATTGAGGGAGTCAGCAAGATTCCAGTTCCCCAAGAGCAAGTCTATTTCCCGAGGCGCTTGCGCCGAGGGAAATAGGCTTGCTCGAGGGGAACTGGAATCTTGCTGACTCCCGCAATGATATACTTTAACTGTTTTATTATACCGATACAAACAAGACATTTGAAAAAGTTATTATATTCAATACTGTATTCTGTAACAATATTTAATTCCAACAGGACAGAATACAAACATGAATAGAATTCCATTTTATCAATAAATCAGTTCATTGTCCGAGTTTTTACTTAGTAAAATCGAAAGTAACATTACGCAAATTTGAGCACGCCATTTCTGTTGTCGTTCGCTTCCAGTAAACTGGTTCTTTTTGATTGATATGGGACCAGTTGACTCACGATGCATTTCGATTCACTAATGAATATTCATGAATTTATTTGGAACATTTTTAAGTTTGTCGTAAGTCGAAAGAAAATGTCAAGCGTTCCGAATAGGTGTGTATCAGTTCATCAAAAAACGTACTTTTTTTGCAGGGAATCAGTCTGTTTTGCAGGGAATCGGCTTATTTACGGTGATTTTCAGGAAATCAGCAAAATATATCGATTTACTTTTATATAGTGAAAAATCAGTAGAGGTATAATAAAAATAGCTAGATTGTTTGCAATGACCCACATATTGTATGGAGTAATGTTTGGACATAAAAACACATCATGTCTCATTATGTTGACAACGTTGTAAGCTCTCACTCATTGAACATACGAATCTTGATAAAATGTATTGAGTTGTTTCTTTTTAGCTCTACTGGTCAGAGACCAGAAGAGCTTATGCGATAGTAATGCGTCCGGCGTCCGTCCGTCTGTCCGTCTGTAAACAATTTTTCAAAATGCTACTCCTCCTACAGTTTTGGTCTGATTTCAATATAACTTGGCACACAAGTAGACTACACTAAGATACATAGAATAGTGCATCGGTTTTTAATTTCGATGAACGGTGTTGCCATGGTTACTAAAAATAGAATTTTCTATGAAATTCCTTTAAAATGCTACTCCTTCTACAGTTTTGGTCTGATTTCAATATAACTTGTCACACAAGTAGACTACACTAAGATGCATAGAATAGTGCATCGGTTTTTAATTTCGATGAACGGTGTTGCCATGGTTACTAAAAATAGAATTTTCTATGAAATTCCTTTAAAATGCTACTCCTTCTACAGTTTTGGTCTGATTTCAGTATAACTTGGCACACAAGTAGACTACACTAAGATACATAGAATAGTGCATCGGTTTTTAATTTCGATGAACGGTGTTGCCATTGTTACTAAAAATAGATTTTTTCTGTGAAATTCCTTTAAAACGCTACTCCTTCTACAGTTTTGGTCTGATTTCAATATAACTTGTCACACAAGTAGACTACACTAAGATGCATAGAATAGTGCATCGGTTTTTAATTTCTATGAACGGTGTTGCCATGGTTACTTAAAATAGAATTTTCTATGAAATTCCTTTAAAATGCTACTCCTTCTACAGTTTTGGTCTGATTTCAGTATAACTTGGCACACAAGTAGACTACACTAAGATACATAGAATAGTGCATCGGTTTTTAATTTCGATGAACGGTGTTGCCATGGTTACTAAAAATAGAATTTTCTGTGAAATTCCTTTGAAACGCTACTCCTTCTACAGTTTTGGTCCGATTTCAATATAACTTGGCACACAAGTAGACTACACTAAGATACATAGAATAGTGCATCAGTTTATGATTTCGATGAACGGTGTAACCATGGTTACTAAAAATAGAATTATCTGTGAAATTCCTATAAAACGCTATTCCTTCTACAGTTTTAGTTTGATTTCAAAATAAGTTGGCACACAAGTAGACTACACAAAGATACATAAAATAGTGGAATTGATTTTTGATAAGTACAAACCAGTAGAGCTACAGTCTCGACAGAGACTTCTGGTTAATTTAAAAGCGAGCACAATGTTTGCAAAGAAAGGTCCATTGCATATGCTATGTCTATCTTCGCAAAAAAAAAGAGTGAGAAAACCCCCCCCCCCTCCCAAAAAAAATTTTTTCCATCCTGTGTTTGAATTTCAAAATAGTGCCAAAGCTTCAAAAATGTTGCATTACGAAGTATGTTATGGAACATGTACTAGCCTTATAATACCACTTGTTATCAAAATATTTGGTTGCCCTCTCTCCCGATCTACTGCCTAGAAATGGCCCGACTCATTTTTTTTTTACATCCCATTACACATTTTATTCATTTTCTTTCGTCAACAAATATGTTAACTTTTAAGGATTTTTTTTTCTCACGTATAAATAGGACCCAATAATTTTTCATTTTTGAGTTTGGATGACCACCAAACGTCATTTTAAAGATGGTATAAAATAATTAATTATGTTGATTTTTTTTCTTTACTCTTAAAAATTGTAATTTTGACAATATGGGCAAATAGAAAAAAGTTTTTTTTATTCAGTAAATCTCCAAACCCACTCTGAATGATTTCATTCCTTTTCAAATGTTGCTCCGCTGTAATGAAAATTGTAAATGTTTATTTGACACAGTATACAAGGGGTGATCAAAAAGTAAACGATATCTTATAGACTATAGGTATTTGATAGTTATGTTATTGTTGAAATATTCAAGTATTTTTCAAAGTGTAAATTGGAGGACCTCAGGTCTTTGATAGCATATTGCTTAATTAAAAACACATCCCTTTTCAAACTTGCTTTCACCGGGCAACATAAGTATTATATTTAACCATCTGCCTTCCTTCACTAAAACGATCTATCCAATCATTGATTGAAATTATAGAAAGTCATTTGTTTTAATAAACTGTGAACAAATTCTTATATACGCTACTTCAAAGGCATTTCTATGATATACCATAAATATTACAGTCGTTTGTTTAACAAGTTCCACTGAGATAACCATTTTTCGTCACATGTGACCTGCATAGTGACGTCATTTTCACATTGTGACGTCACAAACAAAAAGCAAACCTTTATTAAGCATATGCTATTTAGAGAACTTGTGTTTGGCTATGTGTGTACCAAATTTGTTTCTAATCTGTATTGTGGTTTTGTAGATATGTTATAGAGATAGTTCGCGAACTTTTTGATCACCCTCCGTACTAGTAGGTACTAAACAAGGTCATTCATATCGATTTTATGTGTCTAACTTCTTTGTGTTTCATTGGTGATAATTAAAATTCTGATAGATAATATAAGTTATCTGTGGCAGACTTACGAACTCTTAATTTATAACTTTGATGGTGCTCATTTTTCCTGCAATCAAAGAGTTTAAGAATTTTTTTTATATCAATACGTCCACTATTTACTAACAACTGTTCGATAATAATACTGAATAAATTACTTCAAGCCACACTATATATATAAACACATTTCCTCTTTTGAAAGTGTTCATATTATTTGAAATATTTTGCAATTGTAATTTTCTTCTACATTTAAAGATTGTTATGTTTATCATGTTGTAAATAGTTATCATGTTGTAATTTTTGCATTTACCTCCCCCTAGTAAATTCAAAATTTACAAAATGTATGTTCCTCCATATTAAGAAGAGGTCTGGAAAACAAAATTCTGTGCTAAAAATAGACCACGTGCTGCTATCCATGAACTACTTTCATGGTTCTTTACACTCATTTGGAAGACAACGGTACCCTGTTTTAAACTTGAAATTATCATTTAAAAGTGCAAAATTTAGACATTTTCTCAACAAATGGTTGTAGAGAGAACATAAATGCACAGTTTGCATATTTTTTTTGGATTTTTTAAGGTTCTGCTGAATTCTGTAGCTGCGCAGTTCTAAGGAGCATATCAAAAGCATTTTTCTGCAAAAGTATAGATTATATATGCACAACATGCATTCAGTTATGCATATTTACTGTATCTTTATCATAAGGACATAAAATTTGATCAAAATATAATGTATTTTAGCCATTTGAAGATGTTCTCACTGCACTAAAAGTGGCCGGACATCCCTCTTAAAAGTTTTGTGAAATTCTCGGAAACACTCTGACGTAAACTATTGATACAGGTTTGAGAAAAACGGAATAAGCTAGTGAATATTAAATGGCGTGAGAAATGTAAGAAAAATAGAACTTCGATGGAGGTTATTTAAAGGTGTGGCCGCCCCTGGAGAATCTGTTTTCCTCGAAGACAAATTAGCGTTAATGGGCGTTGACTGCTGACTTTTAATTTGTGCTTGACATTGCTACTGAAATTAAAACATCATATGAGAAGTTATTTTTTTAATACGAGTGTAATATGAAGATAAATCGGCGCCAAAGAAAAATATGGGGGGAAAGGCAGCATTCTGTAGAATAACTCAGTCGAATTGACAGGATTTTTTGAGGTGCTCCTTAACGTGACGAAACATACTTAAGAAAGCTCGTGTGACCTTATTGGTAATTGAAACGTGGTGAAATTTTCCAGTAATAAAATAAAAGCTGTCTTAAAACAAATGCACATCAAAGGGGAGCATAACAACAATGTGCATCACTCTCTACCTTCGGCTCATGCATTCAACTCTGTCATTGGCTCGCGTATATCACAGTGATAAATATCCTGCAAATATCACGTTTTATACAATATGCCAAAAATCTTGACATGAGCCAATTGCAGAGGTGTCTGAAAGAGGAATGATCGACAATTCTGCATGGGAGATTGAATGTGCATATCTATTAATCAAGTCAACATTTGACATTGATCCCGATACGAATTACATATCTTCCGTTTCGCACAAGGACAAGCAAACATACAGTAACACACAAATTACATTACTTGTACATGTAATTATCCCCAACAAATTTGTTGCATGGAGATAACTTAAGTAGAAATTTATAGGCAATTTATAATGAATAATTCAGGCATGATATTGTTTCCTTTAAATTGACATCTTAGTAAGCGCTTACCGTTTAAAGAATATCAGAATGAATTAAAATGGGCATATAAAGTTGTTAAAGAGGCTGGGGGGGGGGGGGGGGTGGCAGCCATTTTCAGACGATTTTGATCTTCTTTAAAAGAAGAGCACCATATAAAGATATACAAAAATGATCAAATTTTAAAACTAAAATGTATGAATTTTTTCTTTGCCAAATGATAGTTGACAGCTTAAGATACCATATCTAAAAAAGAAGTTAAATCTGGTGGTTAATTTGTGATTAATTTGTTGACCCCCCCCCCCCCCCCCAGCCTGCTTAATTCTATGCGATTTCAGTGAAACTTTTTTTTTTTTTAAATCCATAAGTAATTAGTAAAATATTTAAATAAGTTACAAAATAATTTATACCGGAATTGTAAATGGTTTGCATATTTTAAGAAATGATATGATATTGAAACCAGAAGTCTCTGTCGAGACTGTAGCTCTACTGGTTTGTACTTATAACAAAGGATGAGAAAAGAAGCCATTGCCATCAGACCAAAACTGTAGAAGGAGTAGCGTTTTAAAGGAATTTCACAGACATTTCTATTTTTAGTAACAATGGCAACACTGTTCATCGAAATCAAAAACAGATGCATTATTTTATGTATCTTAGTGTAGTCTACTTGTGTGCCAAGTTATATTGAAATCAGAACAAAACTGTAGGAGGAGTAGCGTTTTAAAGGAATTTCCCAGAAAATTCTATTTTTAGTAACCATGGCAACACCGTTCATTAAAATCAAAAACAGATGCAATATTTTATGTATCTTAGTGTAGTCTACTTGTGTGCCAAGTAATACTGAAATCAGACCAAAACTGCAGGAGGAGTAGCATTTAAATGGAATTTCACAGAAAATTCTATTTTTAGTAACCATGGCAACACCGTTCATCGAAATCAAAAACCGATGCACTATTTTATGTATCTTAGTGCAGTCTACTTGTGTGCCAAGTAATACTGAAATCAGACCAAAACTGTAGGAGGAGTAGCATTTAAATGGAATTTCACAGAAAATTCTATTTTTAGTAACCATGGCAACACCACTCATCGAAATCAAAAACCGATGCACTATTTTATGTATCTTAGTGCAGTCTACTTGTGTGCCAAGTAATACTGAAATCAGACCAAAACTATAGAAGAAGTAGTGTTTTAAAGTAATTTCACAGAAATTTCTATTTTTAGTAACCATGGCAACACCGTTCATCGAAATCAAAAACAGATGCATTATTTTATGTATCTTAGTGTAGTCTACTTGTGTGCCAAGTTATATTGAAATCAGAAC
>NW_026941552.1:0-13224 GCF_032062105.1 Saccostrea cuccullata
ATTGGGTGAATTGTTTCCATTAATAGCTGGGCAGCTAACCAGGTTCTTGGAAATCCAAAGGTATATCCTGAGTATGGAGACATGCAGGGTTCCTGGGCCAGTGCAGACTTTGGCATTCAGTTTGTGGAGGTAAAAAAGGGGAGGCAAAGCAACTCATTCTTTGTTGAAAAAAATTATTCTTTAAATTTATGTTCCAAAATGTCCAATATTATGGCTTAAAATTTAAAACATCTTATATCATTGAGTCCATTTAAATTTCTGGTGTTGTACATGTGTGTATTTATTGTAGGTTGGAATTTAAAGAAAAAAGTAACACCATCCGCAATCAACATTTATGAGACATACCATGCAGGTGGAGTCAAAAGAATCCAGGCCAAGAACCCCCAAAATAGCTGGGTCACCTTATATGAAACAAACAGAGTTGAGATGATAGAAATCAGTCGCATATTTTCTCCCGTGTTAAAGGTATATGTGAATTTTCAGCTAACTTGCATCAATTCAATCTGAAAACAGATTTTTTAGAAGAGTTTAGAAAAAGTCTTTAATATTTTTACAATAAATAAAAAAAAAGCTGTTTGAAGGTATATTACCATGTAAATTCATACAAATTTCGATGGTAAATATAAAAATAAGACTAAATTGTGCATATCAGAAGGTTACAGAGAAAAACCCGCTTTTAAGTTTAAAATGCCAAAATGATTTCCGAACAACCATTATTCTTTAATAAAAGTTTATTCTAACTGTGGTCCCAGGGATAACAACATAATAATGGTTCCTAAGCTTAAATAGAAAATATTTATAATAATCTGTATGATATGTTATCAAAATATATTGTCAAGTTGAGATGCAAGCATCTTATGTTTTTTTTTAAGATTAAAGTGTACTCATATTAAGAGCCATTCTCTGTAATGATTTGAAATTTTATATAGGAGCTGTGGCACACATAGTCTCAGAATTTCTCCAAACTCTCTATGATAAAAGTCATTGATACCCTTAACTGAAATCAGGCAAAAATTGGTTGCTATATTTTATAGTTACCATGGCAACATGTCTTAAAGTACGAAAAATGGCATTTTTTAAAATGTTTAGAGCCCCATAGTTAACAATTGCAGCAAAGCAAACAAATGGCAATGACTGTTTCCAAAAGTTGAAGGCCAGATGTCTAAAATGCATGATAAACATGTTTGGTAAATCAACTATTACATACGTTACTATGGTAACAAAGTATTCAAAAGTAAAAAAAATATTCATTGAATTTTATAAAGTCATACACGTAAAAATAAAAAGTAATTATAGGATGAAATGTAACCAAATAATAGAAAAAAGAGCCTTGAAACATCTACCAAGAACAAAATATGATTTTTCATTTTGGTTGGCAACGGTTGCCAAGGTTTTTATACCACAGAGAGCCTTCAAAGTAACACTCTGTATGTTTAAATCTGATCCTATCTTTTAAAAAAAAGCACATTTCCTCATAACTTATGATCAATGTTATAAGATGTTGGTGTGCTCCAAGTTTTTCCATTTGAAAAAATTCAGATTAGATTCTTTAAATAGAGTGTTGCTATGGAAATAAGCAGAAAATATATGCTTAAAAACCTGAAAAATATTTTCTTTCCTTGGATACATACCCTTAAATGTAGATTCCCTAAATTTTTATGATTGATATTTATCAACAGCTAGCCTGACTTTTAATTTTGACTATCATCCAATCTCTAAGTGGATGCAAGAAGTTGGCACACAGGGTTTAATATTGATATAAAGTTAACAAATCGAACATTTTCCCTTCTTGGTAACCATAGCAACAGTGTTGTTTTCTTCATCAAATTTTATCAATATATGATATTCAACTTCAGTTCTAACAGGTAAGTACTATTCAAGCTCAGTCCTTTAATTTTTTTCTTGATTAAATGGCAATTTAATTCTTAATGCAGCGAAAAACAATTCACTTTTAAGCACTGGTACTTTGTTTCCATGGTAACACTGCAAAGTAGCAATTATACCCAATTTTTCTTATGGTTTTGGTGTTGCAAGGTCCTAAGGATGCATATTTGCCAGTCTTGAATTTTCATGTTTTTCCTCAAGACAGTATCATTAACCCAATCTTAGTTACTGGTTTTGCATGGTTACGCTGTGTTACTATAGCAACCATAAAAGTTTTTTATAGAATAATATTGCTTATACTTATATACTGAAGGTCAAACATTTTCATTGTTTTTCTTAAGTCGTTGATTGAGTTTGAGCATGTAACACCTACCATTAGTGAATACGGAGTGTTTTTCAGCATATTTCAGCATTTTAAATGTATTCCAAATGTACCCTTGGTTACCACTTACTTAGAGATATATTATAAACAGTTTCTTTACAGTATAAGTGACATCAAGGTGTCATGCTTTTGTGAGAATGGCTTGTTTGCTTTTTCTAGTTTTTATTAAGCCACAGTCAAGATTTAAAGTGGCTGAAAATCTCCATTTTTCAAACTTTTCCGGCTGTTGCCATAGCAACCGAGACACATAGCTACGAAATTTTGTTTGATATTTGTTTCTGGTGTCAAGTACTAAGCATAGGTGAAGTTTCATCAAAATCGGTGACCATGCGTGGCAACGAAGTTTATTTTATTTATTTATTCAATTTGACAAAAACCACATGTGGCGCAAGTCATACATACAGTAAACAAATATAAAATATATAGTCACATAGATTTTCTTATATTACATGCATCACGCATGAAGTTACAAATATTTCTTGTAGAATTAACATCTGCTGGATTAAGAAGTTTAAGTGGTTACAGAGAATGGCTATTAATTAATCTTAATTATTCAAAGACAATTTGTTGAAAAGCCAAAAGTGTTATGTTATGTTCAACTATTAAAATTGATCAAAATAATGAAAACATACTTGTGTTATTTCCATTCATTTTTAGAATAACAGTTTTGAGACCAACAAGTTAAGGATAGAAATAGACTGTTCTGGTGGCCCTAGATGGAGAAGTCTATGCCGTGCAGTTGGTGGGGACCAAGCAAGGAACAGGTATATATACAGATTGTTATATACTGGAAACTTATCAGATATTGTATATTTCTGTCAAAGAAAATCTCTGATTAAAATATAAAGATTTTGATTTCAACATATTCAACATTAAATTTTCAATGCACTTTTTTGACCAAATTAAATCATCAATAACTTAAGTTGTGCACAAAAAATTATCTGACCAAATTAACTCTTCAATAGTCAACATGTAAGTTATGCACAAAAGATTTGTCTTTTTTACCAGCTAGATGTATCATTGTATATTATGATAGGTACAAGCAGCTCAACACAGAACCAAACAAGAGAGCCCCTACTGAAAACCCTGTGGGTGGCAGAAATCACCAACTACTCCACTCAGTACAACAGCTCAGGGTGAGTTTGAAAAAACTATAAGTACTGTGAGCAATGAGCTCACTAAATGAACCCCCACCCCCCACCCGCTTCCCATATGAATATAATGGCAGTGTCCATGTTTTGCTGTTGGAAACCCAAATTATGTGTCGGATCAAAAAGTGAAATAGGAGGTGCACATTGGCAATATGTAATAAAGTTTCTATGAAAGTTTCATCAAATTTCATTCAGTGGTATGAGAGGAGTTGCGAATAAAATATGGGTATCCCAAAGCATAACAGACAGATGGATGGATGCACAGCTAGACGGACGGAGGACATACCGATTACAATATATACCCTCCTGCTTTTCAAGTGGGGGGGGGGTATAAAAAGAAGGGTAAGAATTGACAGAGATAAATAGTAATCCTCTTGTTATTTAATTGAAATATTTATGCACCCATAGTAAAAGATTTGGGGGGCATGTTTCGTTTTTGGTCTGAGTCTGTCTGTCGGCAAAAATCTATAACCTTAGCCATAACTTCTAAATGGTTAGTGCTAAGGCTTTCATATTTTGTATGCATATTCTTCTTTGAAAAGTCTTTAACGTTGACCATGAGCCGTTACAGGGGAGAATAAGTGTTTAACACATCTTGTCTCTAAAGGTTGAGTAATTCTTTTAAGGTAATTTTCTTTGTCCAAACTTTAAAGGCATTTTTCATCTATCATCAGTTTTAGAATATCTTATATTTTGTTCCTTCTCCATGTTTTCTGCACAGATGGTCAGCCAGGATGGTTGTGGGAGAACCCAGAGTGTATCCCACCTATGGAGACGTCCCAGGAGCATGGGCCACGTCTACAAAAGACGCCCACCAGTTTATAGAGGTACGTAAAACTTGTCTAATCTGAACACCACTGGTTCCTGTATTAGACAAAATTCTGAATTAAGATGACATTTTAGAATTGAAATCAATGAAAGAGCTTGAAATTTGCATTGTATTAGACAAGGTTTAGGATACACAACATCCAGATTAGCTAAGTTTCACTGTGAATAGGCCTAATAGAATTAATAAGACATTCCTCGTTCACTGTATAGAGTCACATCAGCACCACTCATTTACAAAATACATTTAGCATTATAATTTAAACCATTGCCTTGTCATTTATATTTTTATAAACAACTACCGGTAGTTGTTTTGCTTCTCTTACAGGTGAAGTTTGAGGAGAAGTTGTACCTGAATGAAATCAACATATACGAGACTTATCATGCAGGAGGCGTCAAGAGAGTCTCAGCCAAAGACCTGGCAGGAAACTGGGTCATGCTGTACCAAACAAATCGCTGCCAGAATTTACAATCCAGTCGAATTTTTTCTCCACAGTTTAATGTAAATACATGTATTTTACATGCCCTAAATTACTGTAGATTCCTTATTTTTGTGTGTACTTATTATCACGAAATGGCTCTTTGACAATAATTTTGGACAGTTGCTCCAGAGATTTTACATTGATTTCAGCATCATGAAAATAAAAGTTAGTAAGTGGTGCCTCTCACAAAATTATGCGATAATAATCCCACACATATATCTAGGAATCTACAATGGTTTAAGGGCATCAGAGATGAAAAGGGAGACAATTACTGTAATTTCAATATTATCAAAAAAGATTCTTAGATTCTTATCTGATATGTCATATTCAAATAAATCTCAATTTGTAAACAATTAATTTTGAGAGTGAAGGGCCGTTAAGTAATATTTTTGAAATAAAATTGCAAGCATAATGGTCTTGCTTGCACATGAAAGATATTCATATTGTTACCTTTTTGACAGTATCTGCTGTCTTTATGAAATGCTGTAAAAAATTTTATGTGGCATTCACTGTTAAAAACTGTTGACTTTGTTATACAGCCCCCCGAATTTCCAGTGGATGAGCTCAGAGTAGAAATTGACTGTACAGTGAGTGGATCCTGGGTGGAACTTGATGCCATTAATATAAAAGGAACATCAATGCCAAGTAAGAAAATTAAAGCTCAGTCTCTTCTTTTTTAAAACAGTAAAACACGCTAATAATGAACTAACTTGTTAATAATCAATTAATGCTTTCAACAAATTCATTTTCATTTCCCTGACTTTGAAATATATTTATTGAAGTATATTGTGTCCGATCTTAATGGATTTAATGAATTACACTTACAAGAAATTTTAATTTAGTTATGTAAATCTCTGACATTTGTAGCATTCATACATGTTGAATTACTCAATGCACTTTTTTGATAGAGTTCCTTCCTGGCCTCCTGCTTGTCAACACTGGTCAACAACAAGATGTTCAGTGACGTTGAGATCATCGTGGATGGTCTTCATTCTGGACACAAGGCCATAATAGGAACATCTTCTTTAAGTCCGTTTTTGTAGATGGACATATTCCTCCAATTGTAAGAATTTTGACTATATTCAATACCAAGTCCATATAAAACTAAAATTATTTAAATACTGTAAATCAATTATTATTGACAAAACGTCAGTTTGGAATCCAACTGCGATTACTAATGTTGGTGACTGAGGCAACATTTCACAAAAATATATTTACATTTCCAATGTCTTTGTCCGAGATAAAATTACCAATTGTAAATGTAATTGATTTCCTCATGAATGTGTTGGCGCGGTTCCAAAAAAAACACGTGTAGGGCGGGACAACACCTAGAGAGAAGCAGGCTTGGAGCCCGGCACGCGGAATCAAAGCATGTAAATATAAAAAATTATATTTTTCAAATTCATGAACATGTCAATGGGATGAACAAATGGTTCATTGATCACTTCATGAATTCGAAATATTCCTTAAATACATGTAGATGAACGTTCATGGAACCCAGGGGTTTTCTCTACATTGCACTAAATGTAGTGTAACGAAGAGAAAACCTATGGGTTCCGACAATGGAAATATTGTGAAAAAAGAAGGTTGCAAAACTTAGGGATATTTCTCACTCGCAAAAAAAAATTGGTTTACAGTATTGGAACTAAAACAACTGGAAAATTTTCATACGTTTGTTATTAACTCTCAATCATTGAATATTCTGAGCGTTTATAGTTAGCTCATGAAATAAACAACAGGAAAATCCATTAAAAAAATAAATAAGATATCTGTAAATGGTCTAACTTAATTTTCATGCTGGCATAACTTTTATTTCAGGCTCCACTGGAGAAGCAAATACACCCCCCAATCAGAGAACCTGTAGTGCCAACAGCCCCACCCATAGATGATGATGCCCTTCCTTCATATGACAGTTTATTTGGTCCCCCAACCCCTAACAGCTAAGCTTTACCCACTTCAGACCAGCTGTATGGGGGAGAGAATTCTGGTCAGATTAGAAGTCTACCCCCTATATATCCCCAAGAAACCAAACCAGCATTTTTTTCTGGAGTAAGTCGCACAAAAAAAGAAAATAATTTATTTTTACATGTGTTATCCTTCATTCTCACTGGAACATCTTTTAATACATGTATTAGTTGAAAAGAAATTTTATGATTTACATAGTGTGTAATTGTTAGAAACTCAGATTTCTTCTGAAGTAATGTGCTCTAATTCATTTTGTTGCTTGTTCAAAAAAGCTTTTAAAAAAACTTATTAAAAGCCTGTTCTTATTGTAACTAGGTTTACTGCAACCAGTTTTCATAGGCTGTGCCAATTGATTTATTCAGTGATTTATTTGTAGGGTACACTTGTTCTGAACACTGTCACACATATATTTGGGGTCATCCTGCATTTCCTGTATACGGAGGAACTCCCTGATGTTATCTATGTCACCAATCTTCCTGTAGAAGTCAGCGTCATGTGCATTGTCAGAACTGCTCAAGGTGTCAACTTTTTATTAAAAATTACATAATGAAAGTATGTGTCCCTACAATAGTGTAGAGTGTTAATTGAGCTGTGATACGTTTTCAGCGGCCATACAGTTTGGTTTGCCCGGACTGAAAGCCCTGTGTGAGAGGAAGATCCTTTTGGTGAATTCTTTCTCTTCATCTGACGTATTGGAGGCATTTCTAGAGTCCTATCAACAACCAGGACTCGGTAAGAACAATTTACCGTTACTTAAAATACGATCATATAGCTTTCAATCCCTTTTACTGCAAAGAGTTCACTATTTCTACTTGTTACATACACAGGAAAAAATAGTTCTCTTGAATTCTGCACTGCATTAATGGAAAATCTTCATTTTAATTAAGGTGAGTTTGAGCACAGTTTGCTAAGAGGTGATTGACACCCTATATAATTTGACATTCATTTACCTGTTATATTATTTGATAATAACAGTAACAACTACATGTATAAATAAAGAATAATATACTATATACAGGGAAATTTTCGCCCTTGTTTTATTTTTTACTCTTTTGCCCGAAGGGGCGAATTCAAAGAATACAGTATAATTTCTTGAACAAAACTTTGATTAGGCGAATTTAAAATGAGGCAAAGAACTAGATGTGGTATATTGCATATTTTTGCTCCTACAGCTGTATACAGGGAAATTTTTGCCCCCGTTTTATTTTTCCCCCTTTTGCCCTACTCTCATTAGACCAATTTAAAATGGGGCAAATTCAAGGAATACAGTATAATTTCTTAAGTAAAACTATGACTGGGCAGATTTAAAATGGGGCAAAATTGTCAGCAAATGTGAAAGGGCAAAAATAACCCTGTATTTTTGCTCAAGATTGTTTGATTAAATAAAACTGTTGTCTAATCCATGATTGTTAGCAAGGAAGGAATCAAACAATCTCAGCATTTATATGTAAATATTAAAAATTTATTTAGATATGGGGAATATGACAAGGTAAGACTCTTATATGGTCAAGTCATAGATTAATGCTTCAAATAAGGCATTAAGTTCATAAAGTTGATAAAAGGTTGCTTAGTTGCAAATAAGTTTAGATATAGGAGATGTAGAAAGGGGTGAGACTGAGAGTGAAATTTCCCTGTACACAGTATACCTCTCTCGGCATGCTTCATAATACTTTTTGCAATGTGCTTTTATTTTTGTATACCTCTTTTAGCATTCTTTTCATGCATATTTGTACCCTTTGTCTTTCTAACCCAGATTTCCCTCTTTGCTTCTTTTTAATTGTGCCTCAACATGACAAAAATAAAATCTTAAAGCCACAAATGAATATTCTCAACATTTTTTTTTTCAGAATCCATTAACAAATTTGCCTGGCATTTCATGCAGAGTAACAGGGACAGCATTATAAACCAAACCCGATTTCTGGCTCTTCCAAAAGAGATACAGAGAAGACTAACCAGTATCCCAAGGTGCTCTGACCAGAGAATAACCAGTGCACCTAGGTGCTCTGACCAGCGAACAGAGAGCAGTGTACAGGTACAAGTGTCATGCAAGAAGAAAGGCTTCCCCTCAAGATCCTCAGATATTTGTTGTTTGCAGTAATTGAAGAGTGCCAGGGTTATTGTGCCAAATATTGGATTTTCTGTGATTTTTAAATGAGGTTATTCAAGCACCCGATACTTTTAATATGCATTGAAGAATTGAACTGCTTTCTTTAAAAAAAGAAATTATTTTTTATCTATTTACAGTACGTGTATTGATTTAAAATTAATGTATTTATAGAGTCACAAATTAGAGGCAATCATAACTATAGATATCTAACTATTTTACACAAGTACATAATAATGCAAAATGAATTAAATATGACAAAGTGTATAAAGAGTGGACTGGAGTGAAAGAACAAATAATTTATTATGGATGTATGGTATGTTTTATGGGATCTTAGAGTTCACAATTACAATGTGTAGCCTTCATAATCTTATAAAAACCCTGACCGCCGCTCCCAATCTCAAGAAAAAAAAAGATCTCAGCACATTGCAGTTAGCTGTTGTTTCCACACTCCTCATACACTTACACACCCTCCCACACATAATGTATACATAGTTAATTACATATTTATATTTTTGGAACATGTGACCATGATCTACTTTTGATAATTCTTAAGGTCATCATAATCAACATTGAGCACATAATAATTTGCAAAAGGCAATGGGTGATTATGTCGTCCATAAACCATGAGCTAAAAATACTGTATGTGTACTGTGGAATTAGGCTGGACTGAGGACATCGGCCTGGATAGCTCAGTGGTTAGAGCACCTGACTAGAAATACAGGGGTCCCGGGTTCAATTCCTGGTCCAGCCATGTGTTTTCTCCTCCTAATTTCCATACTACAGTACTAAAAAGTGGTCTTCATATTTTAGCAGTTTTGACTTGGAAAACGATGCGCTAATTAATGAATACTGCTAAAAAATCATTTATATATACAATAAACTGAGCGGACAGGTGTAACGCTTATTCATGATTACACCAACAACTCGATCCATACTCAGTGTATAATTTTGAATATGCCAAATTATGTACACATGTTTGTTATCTTTAGATTTTTATAAATCTGTATTCTAGTATGTTTACTGTATACAGGGAAATTTTTGCCCCTTTCGCCCTACTTTCAATTGGGCGAATTTAAAACAAGGCGAATTAAAAGAATACAGTTTAATTTCTTAAATAAACAAAACTATGACAGGTGGAATTTACAACGGGCCAAAATTGTTTGCAAGTGTGAAAGGACAAAACTAAGACGGGGTACTGGACCAATTTCAACCAAACTTGCTACAAAGTATCCTTGGGTAAAGGGGATCAAATTTTGTTCAAATGAAGGGCCACGCCCTTTTCCAAGGGGAGATAATTATGAATTTGAGAAGAATTATTGGCTTGTTGAATAAATGTTCTTCTCGGGATGCGGTGGGCCTGGAAAGATGAAACTCATGTGCAATCATCCTCAGGTAGTGTAGATTCAAGTTTGTTCAAATCATGACCCACGGGGATAGAGTGGGGAAAAATGGCTGATCAAATTTTTACATAGGAATATATAGGAAAAATCTTTAAAAATCTTCTTCTCAAGAACCACTGGGCCAGGAAAGATGAAACTCATGTGCAATCATCCTCAGGTAGTGTAGATTCAAGTTTGTTCAAATCATGACCCCCGGGAGTAGGGTGGGGCCACAATGGCCAGTCAAAGTTTTACCTAGGAATATATAGGAAAAAATCTTTAAAAATCATCTTCTCAAGATCCATAGGAACAGGAAAGATGAAACTCATGTGAAATTATCCTCGGGTTGAGTAGATTCAAATTTTTTTTCAAATCATGACCCCCGGGGTTGGGTGGGGCCAAAATGGCCAACCAAAGTTTTACATAGAAATATTTAGGGAAACCCTTTATAATCTTTTCAAGTACTTCAAAGCCATGATTAGTAATATTTATATGGAATCATCCTCAGGTAATGTAGATTCTAGTTCGTTCAAATCATGATCCCCTGGGTGTTAAAATTCAAGCCCCCCCCCCCCCCCAACCTCGGTAAACTTTTAGTTCTGATCTGATGTGTGCTTTTTCCTAGCCAATGTGCTCATGTGAGCGCTGTGGCCCCTGGGCCTCTTGTTCTGTTATACTGTAATTTCGCCTGTTTTCACTGGTTCAGATTTAATGGTTTGAGTATAAGATTTTTCTCTTTTTTAGGGATTTAATTACATGTATGTGGTTGAAGCTCGAAATATTGAGTTATTGTATACTGTAAAATCACATATTTTCAAGGGGTGAAATTTTCGTGGTTTGAAGAAAATTATGTTGGTTCATGGGGATTGAGTTTTTCGTGGTTGAGAATTGTTCAGTAGTAATATATGTGAAAAAGTGCATTTTGTGGTGGACATAAGTTTGTGGGTCTCTTCATACCTTTAAAACCAAAAAATTAAACCCCCATTAAAATTATTGATTTCACAGTATTTGAAATTTTACATTTCATGGAAGACATAAAATTTATTCATATCCTTATTACCCATACCACAAAAACAATAAAAATGAACGCCCCACAATAAATTAATGATTTCACAGTATTGATGTTATGATTTCTTGTACGTGTAATATACATGTATAGCATTTCTTGTTCATATGAAATGTGTTCAAGAAATTTAAAAATATATACTTTCTTTTCATTGTTTTTACATTTACTTATATATACTTTCTTTTCATTGTTTTTACATTTACTTATATATTTACCTGTTCAGGAACAAACTTTGTATGAATTTGTGGGATTTGACAATCAATATAGTTTTATATGCACAGTTTTACACATGTCTGCAAGTCATTTAACCTTGATACTGCTTTTTTAAAAAGACTTTTCTAAATTTTGATAATATATTGTTTAAGTTTCAAATTAAATTGAAATGGATGTTAATTGTTAAAGCTCTGTGATAATAGTTATTGTTATTTATATACACATTTCTTGTTTGAAAACTAACCAATAAAAGTCTATTAAATTGATACACTTTTTTGTTAGTTGACCGTGAATTAGCAGCAGAGTCTGAAATAAAACGTATGGAGATAACAAACAGTATTCAAGATCAAAAGTCCATAAAAAATACAAAATAGGAGCAGAGCAAACACGGACCTCCAAAACATCAGAGGTGGGATTAGGTGCCATGGAGGAGTGAGCATCAGCTCAGCATCCCCTAATCAGTTTTGATTTTTTAGCTCACCTGAGTACTAGGTTCAAGTTAACTGTTTAACTCACCTGAACTGAAAGTTCAATTGAGCAAGTGATCACATTTTGTCAGTACCTCTGTCCATGCTTTTCTCATTTTTGACTTGTTTAATCCAGAACCACTGGGGCACAAACTTGCCTTAAAGCATCTTCCAGTAAAAAGGGGTTAAAGTTTGTTCAAATCTAGCAGAATGTCCTCTTTCAAGGGGAGGTACCTAAATTTCAAGTATGTTCAATTTATGAGCCTCAGTGTAGGGTCTCATTGGGGGATCAAATTTTTAAATAGTCTTAGAAATGTATAAGATAACAAGAGGCCCATGGGTCACATCGCTCACCAGAGCACTTTGGCTAAGAAAAAAGAAATTAGTTTATTATTGAAAAGTTTAAACCCAAAAGTATTCCCAACCATTTCTTAAAGGGGAGAGGGTATGATTTGGACAAACTTGAATCTGCACTACCTGAGGATACTTCCATATAAATATGATCAATCATGCCTTTGCTATTCTGGAGAAGAAGATTTAAAAATATTTTCTATATATTTCTATGTAAAACTTTGATCGGCCATTGTGGCCCCGCCCAACCCTCGGGGGTCATGATTTGAACAAACTTGAATCTTCACTACTTGAGGATACTTCCATATAAATATGATCAATCATGGCATTGTTATTCTTGAGAAGAAGATTTTTAAAGAATTTTCTTACATATTTCTATCCCGGGGGTCATGATTTGAACAAATTTGAATCTACACTAACTGAAAATGTTTTCCCATAAGTTTCATCTTTCCTGGCACAGTGGTTCTTGAGAAGAAGATTTTTAAAACATGCCACCAAATTTTCACTATTTCTGAATTATCTCCCCTTGAATGAGGGTGTGGCCCTTCATTTGAATAAACTTGAATCCCCTTTATCCAAGGATGCTTTTTGGCAAGTTTGGTTGAAATTGGCCCAGTGGTTCTAGAGAAGAAGTCGAAAATGTGAAAAGTTTACAAGACAGACAGCTAGACAGACAGACGCCACACAAAATGTGATCAGAAAAGCTCACTTGAGCCTTCAGCTCAGGTGAGCTAAAAATCTTGAAAATTATTCTTCTCAAAAACAGCTCAACTTAGTATGATAAGTCATTTTGACGTAGAAGCATCCTCATATGATGTAGATTCATATCTTTTTCTAATCATGAACTCCAGGGCTTGAGTGGGACCTCAAGGTTGGATTAACATTTTACATACTTATAGAAGTAAATGAGAAATTCTTTTTAAAAAAACTTTCCCAAAAACAGCAAACCCCT
>NW_026941553.1:0-13318 GCF_032062105.1 Saccostrea cuccullata
TGAACATTGATTGATGAATATTGATTGATGCATAAGGCTAGCAACTGCAGGAACTTTGAAGCTAAACGTCAGTCTTATCCTGTAAAACTTTGACATGTGTACAGTTAATATTGATTGATTGATTGATTGATGGATGGATTATTTGTTTGTTTGCTTTTATTGGAGGTGTCCCAAAAAACCCAAATTTGGGGTCCACCACTGTTCACGTGTATTTTTTCATAAATTGATTTGAACCAGCCGTGGCCATTAAATGCCAAACTTAAGAAATAAATAATTAGGAAACATTAAATTCACTGTTGTTTTTATGTGGAGTCTGTGATAATCGAATATATGCAGTGAATACGATATAAATCCATTTATCACAGCGCCCCACGCGGTATGATGCCCGCGCAATATACGCGCAGAGCATTGTAACAGTCAATTATCAACTACCCTCAAAGATACACGTCTTAATTTGAGTGCTGCTTTATTGGAGAAATATTTTCAAATAAAAAATATATGGATATAGATTATTGGGTCTTCCATAGGTTAGCTAGTCATTTGTCATGCAAGAAAATCTCTCTATGGTACCATCTTTGATTGATTGATTATTTATTGTTTAACGTCCCTCTCGAGAATTTTTCACTCATATGGAGACGCCAATTGCCGGTTGAGAGCTGCAAATTTTGTCCTATACCCGGCACTCAGGGCTATTGAGGAGGGAGGGATCTTCTTCGTACCAGCACCTACTGCGACACGGGACCTAGGTTTATACGGTCTCATCCGAAGACGGTCTCCACGTCCCGCAGTGGGATTCGAAACCCGACGTAAGGATTGACTGACTACTTCGCGACTCTAGAGCAGTGGTACCATCTTAGAGTTAGACTTCTAAAAAATGCTTCCACATTTTGGCATGACAAAGAGATTCTGAATTTGAAAGATATTTTAGCTAAAGTAAAAGCATAACTCAACGTTGAAAAAGTGCCACATCTCTTTGTTATTAATTCCGGGAGTATCAATATATTCCGAGAGAGAGAGAGAGAGAGAGAGAGAGAGAGAGAGAGAGAGAGAGAGAGAGAGAGAGAGAGAGAGAGAAAACCTGGTCTAGGTCTAGAGTCACCATTCCTTCGGGTGAGCTAGACTGTATAAACCGAGGTCCCGTGTCGCAGTAGGTGCTGGCACGAAGAAGATCCCTCTCTGCTCAATGGCCCTAAGTGCCGAGTATAGGACAACATTTGCAGTTCTCCACCGGCAAGTAGTAGCGTCTCCATATGAGTGAAAAATTAATTCTCGAGAGGGACGTTAAATAGCATACAAACAAACGAAAAACAAAGAGAATCTAATGCATTTTTTATGGTGGCATATTTATGACATCCACATAATTTTTTGTCAACATAGCATATCATGTCGTCAATATAACTATCTCGTCAAGTGATGATAACTTTCTGGTTTGCCGACAAAGACCGACTTTATATCTTGTCAAGTCAAGATAAGCTATCACGTTTTGTTGCAATAGGTATCTTGACATGGCGAGATAACTTTCAATCCCGATACAAGATACAAGATCTCGTTTTTGTCGAGATAGCTATCGCAAAAATACGATAGCTTATCTTGATTGTACAAGATAAAAGCCGGTGTTTGACGACAAACCTGGAAGTTCTCATGACTTGATACGATAGTTATCTTGACTTGACATATCTTATGTTAACAAACATTATGCCGATGGCATAAATATGCCACCATAATTTAAAAAAAAAATGATCGCAAATACTGCCAAGTCTTTCTCGGCAGTGGAAAAATGAGTTCAGATTTCGTACAAAACGCTGGCATCATTTTAAGAATCTTAAACTTACACCTCTCTGAACTAGTAAGTTAGTAGATGGTATAAAAATCTTAATATATTACAAATTAAAGTGAATATAAAAAGATAAAGAAAATCCTATCAAAACATTTCCAGTCATTATCAAACCAAGTGTTATAATAAGGAATCATTTTCGGTGTTAAAAATGGAAAAAGATAAGTGAAAACTATTTTTCAGAAAAAAGTTATCTTTTGTGTCCTATCACTGTGGGATGCTCTTTAAAGTCACCCACTACAAAATATTAAAATAAAAATACATTGTATTCATGTACGTGTACTGTCGCTCATGAATGTATTATTTGAGATGATAGTTATTCTCAGATAATTGATGTTTTGGAGCTCCATGTTTACTCTGCTTCTATTTTGTATTGTTTTATGGACATTTGATCTAGAATTCTGTTCGTTATCTCCATATGTTTCAGGGTATTTTTTCTTTCAAATTTCAGTCGTTATTTAGGCAGTTTAAAACATTTAAATTGCTACATGTGTCAGTTTACAATATTGTTGTGCTTTTATGCTACAAAGATTGGGTTACCTTGCTTCGGTGCCCATGCATATTGCAAATACCACACGAGAAGTGTACAAACAGTTGGAATAAAACTTCCTGTTTAAAAGAGATTTACGCCCTAAAAGAACGACGACTGTTACAAGGTAAATACGTTAATCAATACTCTGATCTTTCAAACATAATAAAATGATATTGATTGCTATTTTCATTTCACTGACTGAAGCATATTACTGCCAATTAAATATTTTTCGATAAATCATAGATATTATAATTTTAATAATAGTTTATACGTATAAAAACATGGTGGTTAAAAAAATACAATTTTATTTAAATCCAAATAGCTGCAGATCTGTAGCTATCCGAAAAAAATATATATTGATAGACCGGATATCCGGTCTATCAATATATATTTTTTCGGATAGCTACAGATCTGCAGCTAAATCCAAGAATACATCAACGGAATTAAAGCCATAAGAATTGGCTTAAAATTTGTAAAAAAAAAAATGTTGACTTTTGCATAGAAATGATGAACAAATGAATGCTTTATCACTTCTAGATGGTATTATAAAATCTGATTTGGCCACCTCTTAATTTCTATTTATTTATTTATAAACCTTTACACTGGTATCATTTTTTAAAAATAGAATTTACATACGTACTAGAGAAAAAATAATATTTTATCTTTATAACTTATTCCTCCCTATTTAGTTTCGTTCAACACACCTTTAAATCGATCAAAGTTTATAATGTTTTTTGCTTCTGCACTACAATGTTAGAGTTTCCTTGCTTCGATGCCCATGCATAATGCAAGTATCAAACAGGATGTGTAGAATCGACGGCTTTAGATTTACGTCGTAATAGAACGAAAACTAAGACAGATTCAAGATAAGTACGTTAATCAATACTAACGTTATACTTTAAGACAAACATTATTATTGTTATTTTGATTTGGGCTGTAATTTTGTACTTTACGGAAGCGTATTTTTGTCAGTTAAATATATTTTGAAATATTTAAGCATACACGATACATTTTAGATTCTAAGTCATACAAAAGAGATATTAAGTCGTACAATCTTGAAAGTTTTTCATACATGATGATAAGTCAGCTAATGAGAAAATTTGACGCACGTACGAGATACTGATTTTCATGCACGACATAGAATGTTCTGTTTCAACCTTAAATAATAGCCGCAACGTTAATTCCCATACTATTATAATTATCATTCTTCAATCAAAATGCATTGAAGCAGAACGAAGTATGATATATATTGTTTAGTATGGTATATAGAAACGATTTATCGTGTCAGACCATTTAAAAAGCATCCACAATACCCCAAACGCAAACTTACCTCCCAAAGAGTGTCGTACTCCCTTTTTAGCCGGGCTTTGCTGAAAGCAAAGTCCTGGCTATAGGCATAATGATCGACTGTCTTGATTTAAATAGCACAGTAAAAAATCCAAACAGCGTTGGTAACAGCAGTTGGTATATTTTCTATATATTATGATGAGAAATTTGTCATTGTCATACTGTATGGGATATATTTCATGTTTTGCAATGTTTGGGAGAAATCGTTTGATTGTAATATCCATGGGATTCATCCCATTTAAACAAATTTGTGGGGAAAAATCCCAGAGGGAGAAAATATCCCGTCTGACATTTTTTCTCCCATAGGAGAATGGTGGGATAGTTGGTGGGATAGAAAATCCCCCTTTCTCCCATGGGATTTTGAGTTTAAGGACTCCATATCTTCAGAAATTGAGATGTTTTAGAGCTCAACATAAGACCCTGGGATACTGCTAAGAAATCCCACCAAGTGATATAAAAATATTTTGGATATCATAATTAGAAATGGTAGTAAAAAGGCTGGACTATGTCGTGTCCAGAGTTATATGTCGTACTGTTCGAAGAGTTTCATGTTTCATGTCGTTTTCGTCGATGTTATGTTAGTGGGTATATTCTGTTTTGATTTTTAGCAAATTAATAGTAAAGTGAATTGGAATTTTAAGAATTAACATGCGTGAAATCGCTTGACAATGTACATGTATCAGTGTTTCTACATATAGTTGGCGATAAAAGTACTGTTTGTTTGAAACTAAAAGAATGTCTATAAAATACACATGTGCATTATTTTAACTGATCAAGACAGTTTTAAATGATGAGAATAAAATGATTATTAAATAGAAAATATGCGAGAATTTCTTGGAAAAAACTATGATATTTATTAAATTTTAAAATCATAACATATCTTGTGGTATGTACTATTAATTTTTATTAATTGGTATATGAGATCTTTTGATAATTTATCTTAATATATTAGAACAAATACATGTATATAGTTGGTCATAATTTATGTTATTTTAACATAATTATTTTTCGTAATAGACCCTTACCGACCCATTTCAAGGTAAAATTTATTTTCAAAGCATTTTTGTTAAGTGTGTCTTTTGCATTAAAAAATCCATCATGAACAAAATAATTAAAAATTGTAATGTAATCTTTAATATTCAAGAAAAATAATATTAAATTTTCAATCTTTTTTTCAGATTTATGGGATCAAAGTGTTGTCGACATGGCCATCCCACTGATATTAACCTAGAAACTTTATGGGAAGCAAATTTAGAAAATCTAGCCTACAAAGACGCCCTCTCTGCTTTCATTTGTAAACGAATCGAACGATATGATGAAGGACGTCTTTTTAGGAGACGAGAATAGGTGTTTTATTTGTCTTGAAAATTACAATGATCATCAAAATCAACCAATTATAATGCCCTGTGGTCATATCGTGTGCAACACGTGCCTCATTCAGTTAGCAAAGACATTCCAATACGAAGAATTAAAATGTCCTCTAGATAATAAAATACATAAGGTTAAAAGAAGCGAGAGGAGAGGTACATAAATACTGTACTATTTGAAAAAAGTTTTTTAAAGTGAATTTTATGCATATTTGCACCAAATGTTTCTTATTAACAGCAATTAAAATGGGTATTTTTCTATCTCAAGGACATAAAGTCCAAGCAATCCTTTCTCAAAGAAGTTCAGCGGTTCGAGAAGCAATTCCGGTTGAAGAATAAATATTATTTTCAAAGAAGTTCAGCGGTACGAGAATTTTGCAATTCCGGTTGAAGAAGTGGATATCCATTCTCAAAGAAGTTCAGCGGTACGAGAAGCAATTCCTGTCGAATGTAACCGATAACGCCAATTTCATGTCTATGGGTTCATCTTAAATAAGCTTTAACGGAGAAGCCGTGCCCCCTTCCAGACAAAACGTGACAGATGAAAGAGGGATATTTGTCACTGACGTGCCTCCGACTCAACTTGTGACAGCTGATATCCACGATGACAATGGGTTAAATGTATACTCTATAAATCAATTATTTCCCAATATGCCTTTATCAACCTCAAGAGTTTTTGCTCATGATGCTGCTAAAAATCAACACAGCAGAAATAGCCATTTCATGCCAGGAATCCCAAAACATTCTTCATCCGGATAATATTCGTGTAAATATAAGCAATCAGAAATGCAATTAATGTTTTAAATTCCTCTATGTGTTACAATGATGATTGGATACTAGAGCCTGAGCCAGACTATCCTAGTGATTCAAGTGAAAATGAAAATATGTCCCATGGGTGCTAGAGTAAAATTAATGTTTTTTTGTACAAATTGCAGTCTAAAGCTTAGTACAGACGTATGCACGTAATTAAAGGCATATAAGACATAAATATTATACAAAGAAGTTTTAAATCGATTTTTCTTTAAAAAATAGTATCCGTGACATGTAATATGCTGTATATATATATATATATATATATATATATATATATATATATATATATATATATATATATATATATATATATATTTAAGGAATCACTGTCTAGTTTTGAGAGTATGAGGGCATCAACAATCTGGGAAACAAAGGTAATTTATAACGGTTACATTGAAGCCCTTGGCGGTGAAAATTATCCCATGTATCCCACTATTGTTGATGTTGGCATACTCTCAAAACAGACGGACTGATATTTCCATTTATTGTGAAATTAAATTGTAGATTTAGACTTTGAAAATGTAGACATAGACTTTTAAATCACACTGAGGAAATTCCATGCTAATTTCGATATTTCTAGGCTAAACGTCAAACACAAAGGCAGCCGCACGAGATTTACATGCATTTTTGGCCTCCTTCGTCGGACACAGAGACAAATGCGCACGAGATTTGCATGCGTTTTAAGGAAAGCTTAGCTCTGACCTATCGACCTGCCTAATTTACATTCCGGCAGAATTTTCAAGAAAAAAACCCACAACTTTCAAAGAGTTATCACAGAGAAAAAAAATTAGAAATGGAAAATATATATATATATATATATATATATATATATATATATATATATATATATATATATATATATATATATATATATATATATATATATATATAATCACTGATCAATATTGCTGCTGCGCTGTCGGCACTTGGAATTATTGTGAATGATAAGTGAACGCTGAACGCAATTGGAACACAAAGTAAACAAACAGAGAACATTGGAGAACGAACGCTGAACGCTTAATAAATGGTGAACACGAGCGAAAGGTGAATTCTGGAGGCAAAAAATGTGAACGGAGAGCGAATAGTGAATGCACAGTGAACGGGAAAGTAGAACTTTTCAGGGACTGTAAATACTGATAAATACTGTTGCTGTGCTGTCGATGCTGGCGATTCCTTGTGAGTCATTGTTCGTATATATCCAATCCTCATGAAAAGGATAACTCTATATAAATAGTGAATCGCTACAAAAAAGGAAATAAATTTCAGATTTTCTACATATTTTTATCTTAATCTTTCCACCACATATTGTAGTTTATAATAATTTCAACTTTAATTTTTACTCCCATCCAGTGTTATTAGATATTTATCTGATTATTATTAGCAGGTGTATATTGTTTACATCGATTTCTCATAGACTTATAATTAAGGCCACACCCCCATCTTGTTGGTCGAATTTTTATATGAGCACATGGATGTTTCAAGTTGTCGTAACTATGGTCAATGTAAGGAGTTATACTTATCATATACATTCATGAAAGAAATTGAAAAATCGTGCGCTCATTTATTATTTTTCTTAGTGTCCGCTAACTATTGATAGTCAAAATTATTTTCAAATTTAATGATAGAGATATATAGGGAACTTAATTACATAATTGATATATCTATATGTGCGTTAATTAAGATTTTTGATTTATTAACAATTGTTATTTAATGCTATTTCAGTTCGACTTCTTTTCTTGGAATTTAATTATCAATTTATATTGGAGATATTATTATATTATCATTAACGATTTTTTCAATGAAAATTGTCGTTTATAATTATAGATCGTAATTTGGGAAAAAAAAAAAAACAATTTATTATATCTGTTTGATAAACTGTTTGATAAAAGTGTAGAAATGCAGTCTTCCACATCCCCGAAGGAAGTAATATTAGTAGGGTGAAGAAGGGGGGGAGCTAGATTTGCAATGGAGGGTATAATAAAAGGGTAATCAGACGTTTTTATTGAAGGCGCACAAGCATATATAGCTATGTTTTCTTCAGTATTCTATATATTGGCAAAATTATTAACCCCCTCCATTCCCCAATACTACGGCAATGTTTCACTTGAAGACCTTTTTTATCGGCTTGGAATCATATCATAATTTTTTTGCAGATCATGTAAAATAAGTCCGGGTATGCAGGTTTTTTAAAAGCATACTGTTTTAAAGCAGGAGAGTGCACTCAAGACCCAATCACATGTCCGGTCAACATATAAATAATTATAAATATTTATGTAATATTATCGTAAAAAAAAGTTGGCTGAAATCAAACAGTGTACGAGTGGATTTCAACTATTAAGAAAATCCTAAATAAGGTAGATCATACTAACCTTTATGGCATGAATAAACAAGATATTTAGAAGCAATGCAATTTGTACTGTTCAAAATATACCGATATTGATATTTCTTTATCCATCTTTATCGATACTGACCTTAAACTACGTTTAATTGACATTTTGATTCTCACTTTCGTAAAGATTTGTTTTACAAACAGAGTGTAGTTTTGTATCATAATCAACAAACAGAGTTATAATTGTATCATTATTCCACTGCTAACGTGTATTTATTTTTGCTCCCGGATTCTGCAAAAATATAAATATGTATTGGCTAAGAAATAAATTCTAATTTTACATGAAAATGTAATAAGCTTAAATGATCTTTTTTTAAAAATATGGTTCCTATAAAATATTTAAAATAGTGTATTTTGATTCTGTCGAATGTGCATATAATGAATTATAGTAATGACAATATGCATATAAGGTATTTTTGGATTATAAAATTTAATTTGTCAATTATTTAATAATTTCATGAATTTTTAGTTTATCATTTTTCATCTGACTTGTTAAGCAGGAAAAACAACGCTTCTAAATTTAAAAAAAATATTTTTTAAAATTTTTGTCGGTCTTAACACAAAAAAGGTTTTTTTGGTGTCCTTAATTAAAAAACAAGGTATACATCTCGAACACACGCTAACGTATTCATGCTATTTGCACGTTTTTAAATAAGTCCGCCTTCTCATTCAAGTAATACAATGACCTACATAGCTGTGATGGCGAAGTCTTGTTTTCACAATGAAGTATACAATTTTATTTAATCGATATAAAATTTATATTGCAAGTTTTTTTTACCAAAACTCTTTGAAGAGTATCAATACAAATTCTTCACGAAGATTTTTGTTTTATCTTTAAACAAAATTCTGATTTGAAAAGATAAATTTCTGTTTTTAAAAAGGGGCGAAAAAAAAAAAAATGAAAAGATTCATTCTTTAAATTTAATTGAAGAGGTCTAAAAATGAAAGTTTGAAATCAAATTATTTTTATTTTTTTTTTTTTTCCATTTTATGCCTCAATGCGTGATCAAAATTCAAAAGCTGTGAGAAACGGTCCTATAAAATTTGATACTTATATTGTGCTCCCCCCCACCCCCAGTATTTTTAAAAAAAAAAATATTTAAAAAAAAGTGTTATGTTGATACGATATAATTTAAATACAATTAATCATTGAATCAAATGCAGACAGACGTTTTTCATACTATTTGTTTGTCCATTATATATACTGCATTGACATTTATTTTTTTTCGTTATTTTGCTATATCATGAAAAGGGATCTCACGGCGGGTTTGACTATCGGGAGGCATGCAGGTTGCTCACTCTTCCCGGCACCTGATCCCACTTCTGAAGTTTCGGAGGTCCGTTTATGATTCAACTCCTATTTTCAAGCCTGAACTACAATAAGCTTTAAAAGATTCTAAAATACTTGATTATTAGTTTACTTTTTAAGAAATTAAATAGGCGTATACAAGTTAGTCTTCGTCGATCATTGCAAAATTAAAAATCACAAAGAAATGTTTTCATACTTTTAAAAAAATTTTCGATTGTTTGTGACAATTTATTTTAACTATCATACTTTTGGGAAACTTTAATTAATCAATTAATCAATTCATCGGTGCATATGGCAACGTATTTTTGGAAATCATAACGCACTTTGAAAAAAAAACCCTAAGTGCGTTAGTTTTAGAAAAAAAAATCAATGCACTAAATTCAAATAATAAAAAAAGCCCCATTTTTTTTTTATAACGTTTATGATTACCGAAAAAAAATAAATCGTCTATTTCTCATATCATAAATTACTTAATCACAGAAAAAATATACAAGCAGGTTAATTATTTATCAAATAATATTTACTTAATGTTGACCAAGGCATACACGTGTTTTCAAAGTGTTGATAATTTGGTCTAAATTAACGCACTAGTACTTTCAAAATAAAAAAACGGCCCATGGGCCTTATTGGTACCGGGGTTCATGGACAACTTTTCAACAATTGAATTTGATTTTTTTTAAAAATAGAGGCCATAAAATTAACAATTTTGAAAGAGGCACCATTGCTTATCAGAATTATACACTCAGCATGCTTATTTTGGTTACTTAAAACCCAGAGGTAGATCAGAGTAAAAAAAGGGAAAATGCATTTCCACTTTTACTGAAATTTCACGGCCCCTGGGTCAGGGCTTTTTCTGTTAGGGGGGTCCTTAGTTAAATCCCCATACCACCCCCCAAACCACTACCAGAGTGCAATCTTTAAAGCATTAAATTATTTCAGACTTTGTAACCCCCCCCCCCCCCAAGAAAACCCCCTCTGTCCCAGGGGACAGGAAATTAACCATTTTTGGAAGAAGCAGATTTTTTTTTCATATATATATATACATAGATCATTGGCATTATACCAAATAACAAAGGAAAATATTTTCAAAAAAATTCAGGCATTTTCACTATATAAACATCAGAGCCCCCCCCCCCCCCACACACACACACACAAGAATCTCTAACCCAGGGACCCTGAAATTCAAAAATCTCAAAGAGGCATCCTTCCTCCTCATAACTATGTACATAGTTCATTGGTTAAATGCTCAGGTGCAGAAAAGAAGAGTTTTAAAGAATTTATGCATTTTCACTATATATTTAAAAAGCCCTGCCCAAACACTAGAACCCCCAACCCGGGGGCCATGAAATTCACAATTTAGGAAGAGGTAGCTTTATTTTAACATAATTTAAAGTACTTGGTTAGTTTATTTAATACTCAGGAGCAAAGACCAAAATTTTCAAGAAATAATTCATTTTTTACTATACAATCTATATAGCCCCACCCTAGCACTAGAAGCCCTGACCCTGGGACCATGACATTCACAATTTTGGAAGAGGGAGCATTATACAACATAGCTATGCACTTCGTTAGTTTATTTAATGCCCATGAACAGAGAAGAAAAATTTCAAAGAATTAATTCTTTTTACTATATAACCTATATAGCCCCACCCTACCACTAGAACCCCGACCCTGGGGCCATTAAATTCACAATTTTGGAAAAGGCGGTCATTTTTAACTTACCTATGCACTTGGTTAGTTTATTTAATGCCCACAAACAGAAAAGAAGAATTTCAAAGAAATAATGCATTTTCACTATATACTTATTTAGCCCCGCCCTAGCACAAGAACCCCTGACCCTTGGGCCATGAATTTCCCAATTTTTGGGGAGAACTAATGCTGATTACAATTATACCAATACTTTAACTGCTTGATGTTTTTGGGGAAAAAAGAAGATTTTTTAAAAATTGCACTAATTTTAGTGGTTTTTGCCCCACCCCCTAGGCCCCAGGGGGGCAGGGATCATGAAATTCACAATTTTTGTTTCCCTTCACCCATAGATACTATATGCCAAATTTGGTTGAATTTGGTTCAGTGGTTTCAGTGAAGAAGCTATAAATGTTCAAATGTTAACGAAAAGCACGACGACGGACAAAACAGATAGCAATAGGTCACCTGAGTTTACTCAGGTGACCTAAACAGACATTTTTCAAAATGTGTTTATGCAAAGTTTAAAGACAATGTTTCTTAAAATTCTATTGTAAAATTAAGGTATGCCACTCGTGAAGTTTATATTATTAAAGATTTTTTGAGAAGTATATTTTAGACATGTACTCGTGTGTAGTATGACTATCAGCGTGCATCTTACTGAGCTACAGTACAATTAAGTTAATTTTAAAATTTAAAAATCTTTCGTTAATCACTTAAACTTTATTTCATTTTATCAAATGTATCCATGACAATAAATATAATCTTATTTTTAAAGGGAAAATTATTTGAGTAAATTTATCATGGAACAACAAAAACAGAAAATAATGCGAAAAAGTATTTTCGTGACCTTTTAGCACTGAAAAGGTTACATATATGGGGTATAAAAAAATCTGAATAGGCAATGAAATATTTCTTTTATCAAACTTTTTACTACGAAAGACGAATGGGGCCCATAAAAAATATTTTTTTCTTGGGAAATTTCGGGTCTTTTCCGTAATTACGAGATAATTATTTCTTTATTACGAGAAAAACTTAAATAATAACGAGAAAAGATATCGTTATTACGAGATAATTATTGTTATTACGAGAAAAGATCTCGTAATTACGAGAAAAGATCTCGTTATTACCAAATTTAAATTTTCTCGTAAACCCCAAAAATCTTGTTATTACGAGTTAATTATTTCGTAATTACGAGAAAAGATATCGTAATAACGAGAAAAAATTTTCGTTATCACCGGGTTTATTATCTCGTAATTACGAGTTAAATATCTCGTTATAACGAGAAAAGATCTCGTAATTACGAGAAAAGATCTCGTTATTAAGTTTAAATTTTTCGTAATATATAAATTTATAATTATCTCGTAATTACAACCCTTTTTTTGTTATAAGAAAATTATCTGTAATTACGAGATCTATTTTCGTTATAACGAGATAATTAACTCGTAATTACGAGATCTTTTTTTCATTATAAAGAGAAAAAAATTGTAAAAACAGAAACCTCCTAATTAGAATTTTTTCTCGTAATAACAAGATCTTTAACTCGTAATAACAAAATTTTTTCTCCTAATTACAAGATAATTAAAAATCGTAATAACGAGATCTTTTCTCGTTATAACGAGATCTTTTCTCGTTATAACGAGATCTTTTCTGTTATAAGAGATCTTTTTCGTTATAACGAGATCTTTTCTCGTAATTTTTTAGATAAAAAATTTTTTTATGTGGCCCATTGTTTTTGTTTTTTACGACAAAAGTGCTTATCGGGAAAAATTTTGGAAGTTAAAAATAAAAGAAAAAAAAAAAAGAAGTCATTGATGTAAATTTCGAAATATGGGTCAGAATATGCGATAAATTTCATTTAAATTACACGTTTTCTACTTCCTTTATCAAATTTATCATAAATCAGATGTAAAGTAAAGCATCAAATTTAGCGTCATTGATGCTTTAAATCAGATAGTTGTTTCAGATAGTATGGGGGGAAAAAGATAGCTTCCACAACTCTTTCTTCACACCATTTACGTTTAACGCATGAAAAAAAGAT